>NC_134837.1:264259688-264449671 GCF_004210375.1 Tachypleus tridentatus | reverse complement strand
CAGAAGTATTGTTAACATTGACAACATTGTTAAACAAATGACAGAAGTATTGTTAACATTGACAAAATTGTTAAACAAGTGACAGAAGTATTGTTAACATTGAAAACATTGTTAAACAAGTGACAGAAGTATTGTTAACATTGATACATTGTTAAACAAATGACAGAAGTATTGTTAACATTGATGAAATTGTTAAACAAGTGACAGAAGTATTGTTAACATTAACAAAATTGTTAAAAAATGACAAAATATTGTAAACAAGCATTGTCGACATTGTTAAACACTGACAGAAGTATTGTTAACATTGAGAACATTGTTAAACAAGTGACAGAAGTATTGTAAGCATTGATAACATTGTTAAACAAGTGACAGAAGTATTGTTAACATTGACAACATTGTTAAACAAGTGATAGAAGTATTGTAAAGATTGACAACATTGTTAAACAAATGACAGAAGTATTGTTAACATTGACAACATTGTTAAACAAGTGACAGAAAGTATTGTTAACATTGACAAAATTGTTAAACAAGTGACAGAAGTATTGTAAGCATTGACAAGATTGATTGTTAAAAACAAGTGACAGAAGTATTGTTAACATTGAAACATTGTTAAACAAATGACAGAAGACAAAATTGTTAACAATTGACAAAATTGTTAACATTGAAAAAAAATGAAGAAAAGTATTGTTAACATTGACACATTGTTAAACAAGTGACAGAAGTATTGTAAACATTGACAACATTGTTAAACAAGTGACAGAAGTATTGTTAACATTGACAACATTGTTAAACAAATGACAGAAGTATTGTTAACATTGACAAAATTGTTAAACAATTGACAAATGACAAAGTATTGTAAGCATTGACAAAATTGTTAAAAAAATGAATAAGTTTTCTCCGCATTGACAATATTGTTAAACAAGTGGCAGAAGTATTGTTAACATCGAAAACATTATTAAACAAATGAAAAAGTTTTGTTAACATTGAGAACATTGTTAAACAAGTGACAGAAGTATTGTTAACATTGAAAAATTGTTAAACAAGTGTCAGAAGTATTGTAAGCATTGACAAAATTGTTAAACAAGTGACGGAAGTATTGTTAACATTGAAAACATCATTAAACAAATGAAAAAGTATTGTTAATATTGAAACATTGTTAAACAAGTGACAGAAGTATTAAAAACATTGTTAAACAAGTGACAGAAGTATTGTTAACATTGATACATTGTTAAACAAATGACAGAAGTATTGTTAACATTGACAAAATTGTTAAACAAGTGAGAGAAGTATTGTAAGCATTGACAAAATTGTTAAACAAATGAAGTTTTGTTAAGATTGATACCATTGTTAAACAAGTGACAGAAGTATTGTTAACATTGACACATTGTTAAACAAATGACAGAAGTATTGTTAACATTGAAAACATTGTTAAACAAGTGACATTGAAGTATTTGTAAACATTGACAAAATTGTTAAAAAAATGAAGAAGTTTTGTTAACATTGACATTGTTAGCATTGACAATATTGTTAAACACATTGTTAAACAAGTGACAGAAGTATTGTTAACATTGATACATTGTTAAACAAGTGACAGAAGTATTGTTAACATTGAAAAATTGTTAAACAAGTGTCAGAAGTATTGTAAGCATTGACAAAATTGTTAAACAAGTGACAGAAGTATTGTTAACATTGAAAACATGATTAAACAAATGACAAACGTATTGTTAACATTGACAACATTGTTAAACAAGTGACAGAAGTATTGTTGAAACATTGACAACATTGTTAAACAAATGATAGAAGTATTTTAACATTGACAACATTGTTAAACAAGTGACAGAAGTATTGTAAAGCATTGACAACATTGTTAAACAACATGTGACAAAGAAGTATTGTTAACATTGATACATTGTTAAACAAATGACAGAAGTATTGTTAACATTGACAAAATTGTTAAAAAAAATGACAAAATATTGTAAAGCATTGTCGTTAACAACAAAATTGTTAAACAAGTGACAGAAGTTAACATTTGTTAACATTGAGAACATTGTTAAACAAGTGACAGAAGTATTGTAAGCATTGATAGCATTGTTAAACAAGTGACAGAAGTATTGTTAACATTGACACATTGTTAAACAAGTGATATAAGATTATTGTGACAGAAGTTTTGATAACATTGACAAAACATTGTTAAACAAGACAACACAGAAGTATTGTAAACATTGACAACATTGTTAAACAACTGGTAACATTGAGACAAATGACAGAAGTATTGTTAACATTGACAAAATTGTTAAACAAGTGACAGAAGTATTGTAAGCATTGACAACATTGTTAAACAAGTGACAGAAGTATTGTTAACATTGACAACATTGTTAAACAAATGACAGAAGTATTGTTAACATTGACAAAATTGTTACAAAAAATGAAGAAGTTTTCTTAACATTGACAATTGTATTGTTAAACAAGTGACAGAAGTATTGTTAAACAGGTGACATTATAGCATTGACAACATTGTTAAACAAGTGACAGAAGTATTGTTAACATTGACAACATTGTTAAACAAATGACAGTAAAGTATTGTTAACATTGACAAAATTGTTAAACAAGTGACAGAAGTATTGTAAGCATTGACAACATTGTTAAACAAGTGACAGAAGTATTGTTAACATTGATTAAAAAAACATTATTAAACAAATGAAAAAGTATTGTTAACATTGAGAACATTGTTAAACAAGTGACAGAAGTATTGAAAACATTGAAAAATTGTTAAACAAGTGACAGAAGTATTGTAAGCATTGACAAAATTGTTAAACAAGTGACGGAAGTATTGTTAACATTGAAAACATTGTTAAACAAATGAAAAGTATTGTTAACATTGATGAACATTGTTAAACAAATGACAGAAGTATTGTTAACATTGACAAAATTGTTAAACAAGTGACAGAAGTATTGTAAGCATTGACAAAATTGTTAAACAAATGAAGTATTGTTAACATTGACAACATTGTTAAACAAGTGACAGAAGTATTGTTAACATTGACACATTGTTAAACAAATGACAGAAGTATTGTTAACATTGACAACATTGTTAAACAAGTGACTAAAGTATTGTGTAACATTGACAAAATTGTTAAAAATGAAGAAGTTTTCTTAGCATTGACAACATTGTTAAACAAGTGACAGAAGTATTGTTAACATTGAAAAAATTGTTAAACAAGTGACAGAAGTATTGTAACATTGACAAAATTGTTAAACAAGTGACAGAAGTATTGTTAACATTGAAAACATGTTAAACAAATGAAAAGTATTGTTAATTGTTATTGACACATTGTTAAACAAGTGACAGAAGTATTGTTAACATTGACAACATTGTTAAACAAATGACAGAAGTATTTTTAACATTGACAACATTGTTAAACAAGTGACAGAAGTATTGTAAACATTGACAACATTGTTAAACAAGTGACAGAAGGATTGTTAACATTGATACATTGTTAAACAAATGACAGAAGTATTGTTAACATTGACAAAATTGTTAAACAAGTGACAGAAGTATTGTAAGCATTGACAAAATTGTTAAACAAATTAAGTTTTGTTAACATTGACAACATTGTTAAACAAGTGACAGAAGTATTGTTAACATTGACAAAATTGTTAAACAAGTGACAGAAGTATTGTAAACATTGATAACATTGTTAAACAAGTGACAGAAGTATTGTTAACATTGACAACATTGTTAAACAAATGACAGAAGTATTGTTAACATTGACAAAATTGTTAAACAAGTGACAGAAGTATTGTTAACATTGAAAACATTGTTAAACAAGTGACAGAAGTATTGTTAACATTGATACATTGTTAAACAAATGACAGAAGTATTGTTAACATTGACAAAATTGTTAAACAAGTGACAAAATAAATTGTAAACATTGTCGACCATTGTTAATCACAAGTGACAGAAGTTTTGTTAACATTGACAACATTGTTAAACAAGTGACAGAAGTATTGTAAGCATTGATAGCATTGTTAAACAAGTGACAGAAGTATTGTTAACATTGACACATTGTTAAACAAGTGATATAAGTATTGTAAAGATTGACAACATTGTTAAACAACTGACAGAAGTTTTGATAACATTGACAAAATTGTTAAACAAGTGAGAGAAGTATTACAAGCATTGACAACATTGTTAAACAAGTGACGGAAGTATTGTAAACATTGACAACATTGTTAAACAAGTGACAGAAGTATTGGTAACATTGACAACATTGTTAAACAAATGACAGAAGAATTGTTAACATTGACAAAATTGTTAAACAAATGACAGAAGTATTGTAAGCATTGACAACATTGTTCAACAAGAGACGGAAGTATTGTTAACATTGACAAAATTGTTAAACAAGTGACAGAAGTATTGTAAGCATTGACAACATTGTTAAACAGGTGACAGAAGTATTGTTAACATTGATACATTGTTAAACAAATGACAGAAGTATTGTTCACATTGACAAAATTGTTAAACTATTGACTAAAGTATTGTAAGCATTGACAATATTGTTAAACAAGTGGCAGAAGTATTGTTAACATCGAAAACATTATTAAACAAATGAAAAAGTTTTGTTAACATTGAGAACATTGTTAAACAAGTGACAGAAGTATTGATAACATTGATAAAATTGTTAAACAAGTGTCAGAAGTATTGTAAGCATTGACAAAATTGTTAAACAAGTGACGGAAGTATTGTTAACATTGAAAACATCATTAAACAAATGAAAATGTATTGTTAATATTGAAACATTGTTAAACAAGTGACAGAAGTATTGAAAACATTGTTAAACAAGTGACAGAAGTATTGTTAACATTGATACATTGTTAAACAAATGACTTAACTATTGTTAACATTGACAAAATTGTTAAACAAGTGACAGAAGTATTGTAAGCATTAACAAAATTGTTAAACAAATGAAGTTTTGTTAAGATTGATACCATTGTTAAACAAGTGACAGAAATATTGTTAACATTGACACATTGTTAAACAAGTGACAGAAGTATTGTAAACATTAACAACATTGTTAAACAAATGACAGAAGTATTCTTAACATTGACAACATTGTTAACCAAATGACAGAAGTATTGTTAACATTGACAAAATTGTTAAACAAGTGGCAGAAATATTCTTAACATTGAAAACATTATTAAACATGTGACAGAAGTATTGTTAACATTGATACATTATTAAACAAGTGACAGAAGTATTGTTAACATTAACAAAACTGTTAAACAAATGACAGAAATATTATAAGCATTGTCGACCTTGTTAAATCACTGACAGAAGTTTTGTTAACATTGAGAACATTGTTAAACAGGTGAGAGAAGTATTATAAGCATTGACAACATTGTTAAACAAGTGACGGAAGTAGGGTAAACATTGACAACATAGTTAAACAAGTGACAGAAGACAAATTGCTGACATTGACAAAATTGTTAAACTAGTGACAGAAGTATTGTAAGCATTGACAACATTGTTCAACAAGAGACGGAAGTATTGTTAACATTGACAAAATTGTTAAACAAGTGACAGAAGTATTGTAAGCATTGACAACATTGTTAAACATGTGATAGAAGTATTGTTAACATTGATACATTGTTAAACAAATGACAGTAATATTGTTTACATAGACAGAATTGTTAAACAAGTGATTAAAGTATTGTAAGCATTGACAAAATTGTTAAATAAATTAAGTTTTGTTAAGATTGATAGCATTGTTAAACAAGTGACAGAAGTATTGTTAACATAGACACATTGTTAAACAAGTGACAGAAGTATTGTAAACATTAACAACATTGTTAAACAAGTGACAGAAGTATTCTTAACATTGACAACATTGTTAACCAAATGACAGAAGTATTGTTAACATTGACAAAATTGTTAAACAAGTGGCAGAAGTATTGTTAACATTAACAAAACTGTTAAACAAATGACAAAATATTGTATGCATTGTCGACCTTGTTAAATCACTGACAGAAGTTTTGTTAACATTGAGAACATTGTTAAACAGGTGACAGAAGTATTGTAAGCATTGATAGCATTGTTAAACAAGTGACAGAAGTATTGTTAACATTGACACATTGTTAAACAAGTGATATAACTATTGTAAAGATTGACAACATTGTTAAACAACTGACAGAAGTTTTGATAACATTGACAAAATTCTTGAACAAGTGAGAGAAGTATTACAAGCATTGACAACATTGTTAAACAAGTGACGGAAATATTGTAAACATTGACAACATTGTTAAACAAGTGACAGAAGTACTGGTAACATTGACAACATTATAAAACAAATGACAGAAGAATTGCTAACATTGACAAAATTGTTAAACAAGTGACAGAAGTATTGTAAGCATTGACAACATTGTTCAACAAGAGACGGAAGTATTCTTAACATTGACAACATTGTTAACCAAATGACAGAAGCATTGTTAACATTGACAAAATTGTTAAACAAGTGGCAGAAATATTCTTAACATTGAAAACATTATTAAACATGTGACAGAAGTATTGTTTCATTGATACATTATTAAACAAGTGACAGCAGTATTGTTAACATTAACAAAACTGTTAAACAAATGACAGAAATATTGTAAGCATTGTCGACCTTGTTAAATCACTGACAGAAGTTTTGTTAACATTGAGAACATTGTTAAACAGGTGACAGAAGTATTATAAGCATTGACAAC
The DNA here is from genome assembly GCF_004210375.1 of Tachypleus tridentatus. NCBI lineage: Eukaryota > Metazoa > Arthropoda > Merostomata > Xiphosura > Limulidae > Tachypleus > Tachypleus tridentatus. The sequence continues at coordinate 264,442,927 of NC_134837.1, read as the reverse complement.
ATTGCTTAACAAGTGACGGAAGTATGGTAAACATTGACAACATTGTTAAACAAGTGACAGAAGTACTGGTAACATTGACAACATTGTAAAACAAATGACAGAAGAATTGATGACATTGACAAAATTGTTAAACAAGTGACAGAAGTATTGTAAGCATTGACAACATTGTTAAACATGTGACAGAAGTATTGTTAACATTGATACATTGTTAAACAAATGACTGTAATATTGTTAACATAGACAGGATTGTTAAACAAGTGATTAAAGTATTGTAAGCATTGACAAAATTGTTAAAAAATGAAGATTTTTCTTAGCATTGACAATATTGTTAAACAAGTGGCAGAAGTATTGTTAACATCGAAAACATTATTAAACAAATGAAAAAGTTTTCTTAACATTGAGAACATTGTTAAACAAGTGACAGAAGTATTTAAAACATTGAAAAATTGTTAAACAAGTGTCAGAAGTATTGTAAGCATTGATAAAATTGTTAAACAACTGACGGAAGTATTGTTAACATTGAAAACATAATTAAACAAATGAAAACGTATTGTTAACATTGACACATTGTTAAACAAGTGACAGAAGTATTGAAAACATTGTTAAACAAGTGACAGAAGTATTGTTAACATTGACAACATTGTTAAACAAGTGACAGAAATATTGTAGGCATTTACAACATTGTTAAGCACGTGAGAAGTATTGTTATCATTGAGAAAATTGTTAAACAAGTGACAGAAGTAGTGTAATCATTGAAAAGATTGTTAAATATATGTCAGAAGTATTGTTAACATTGATACATTGTTAAACAAATGACAGTAATATTGTTAACATAGACAGGATTGTTAAACAAGTGATTAAAGTATTTTAAGCATTGACAAAATTGTTAAACAAGTGACAGAAGTATTGTTAACAATGACAACTTTCTTAAACAAATGACAGAAGTATTGTTAACATTGACAAAATTGATAGACAAGTGGCAGAAATATTCTTAACATTGAAAACATTATTAAACAAATGAAAAAGTTTTGTTAACATTGAGAACATTGTTAAACAAGTAACAGAGGTAATTTTTACATTGACAAAATTGTTAAACAAGTGAGAGAAGTATTGTAATCATTGGCAACATTGTTAAACAAGAGACGGAAGTATTGTAAACACTGAAAACATTGTTAAACAAGTGAGAGAAGTATTGTTAACATTGAAAACATTGTTAAAAATTTGACAGAAGTATTGTTAACATAGATACATTGTTAAACAAATGACAGAAGTATTCTTAACATTGACAACATTGTTAAACAAGTGACAGAAGTATTTTTAACTTTGACAACATTGTTAATCAAATGACAGAAGTATTGTTAACATTGATACATTTTTAAACAAATTACAGAAGTATTGTTAACATTGACAACATTGTTAAACAAATGATTAAAGTATTGTAAGCATTCACAAAATTGTTAAAAAAATGAAGAAGTTTTATACATTGTTTAACATTGACAACATTGTTAAACAAGTGGCAGAAGTATTGTTAACATCGAAAACATTATTAAACAAATGAAAAAGTTTTGTTAACATTGACACATTGTTAAACAAGTGACAGAAGTATTGAAAACATTGTTAAACAAGTGACAGAAGTATTGAAAACATTGTTAAACAAGTGACAGAAGTATTGTAAAATTGTCAACATTGTTAAACATGTGACAGAATTATTGTAACCATTGTCAACATTGTTAAACATGTGACAGAAGGATTGTTAACATTGATACATTGTTAAACAAATGACACAAGTATTGTTAACATTGACAAAATTGTTAAACAAGTGAGAGAAGTATTGTAAGCATTGACAAAATGGTTAAATTAATGAAGTTTTGTTAAGATTGACAGTATTGTTAAACAAGTGACAGAAGTATTAATAACATTGACACATTGTTAAACAAGTGACAGAAGTATTTTAAACATTAACAACATTATTAAACAATTTACAGAAGTATTCTTAACATTGACAAAATTGTTAAACAAGTGGCAGAAGTATTGTTAACATTAACAAAATTGTTAAACAAATGACAGAAATATTGTAAGCATTGTCGACCTTGTTAAACAACTGACAGAAGTTTTGTTAACATTAAGAAAATTGTTAAACAAGTGACAGAAGTATTGTTAACATTCACACATTGTTAAACAAGTGACAGAAATATTGTTGACATTCACAAAATTGTTAAACAAGTGACAGAAGTATTGTAAGCATTGACAACATTGTTAAACAAGTGACAGAAGTATTGTTAACATTGATACATTGTTAAACAAATAATTGTTAACATGAGAGACAAACAAGTATTGTTAACATTGACAAAATTGTAAAACAAGTTACAGAAGTATTGTTAACTTTGCCAACATTGTTAAACAAATAACAGTGGTATTGTTAACATTAACAAAACTGTTAAACAAATGACAGAAATATTGTAAGCATTGACAACATTGTTAAAAACACTGACAGAAGTATTGTTAACATTGACAAAATTGTTAAACAAGTGACAGAAGTATTGTAATTTTTAACATTGACAACATTGTTAAACAAATGACAGAAGTATTGTTAACATTGACAACATTGTTAAACAAATGACAGAAGTATTGTTAACATTGACAAAATTGTTAAACAAGTGACAGAAGTATTGTTAACATTGATACATTGTTAAACAAATGACAGAAGTATTGTTAACATTGACAAATTGTTAAACAAGTGACAGAAGTATTGTTAACATTGTTAAACAAGTGACAGAAGTATTGTTAACATTGACAAAATTGTTAAACAAGTGACAGAATTATTGTAACATTGACAACATTGTTAAACAAGTGACAGAAGTATTGTTAACATTGACAACATTGTTAAACAAGTGACGGAAGTATTGTTAACATTGACAACATTGTTAAACAAGTGACAGAAATATTGTAAGCATTGACAACATTGTTAAACAAGTGACAGAAGTATTGTTAACATTGAAAACATTGTTAAACAAATGACAAAAAATTTTGTTTAGCATTGACAATATTGTTAAACAAGTGACAGAATATTGTAACATTGACAACATTGTTAAACAAGTGACAGAAGTATTGTTAACATTGACAACATTGTTAAACAAATGACAGAAGTATTGTTAACATTAACAAAATTGTTAAACAAAACAAATGACAGAAATATTGTAAGCATTGACAACATTGTTAAACATATGACAGAAGTATTGTTAACATTGACAACATTGTTAAACAAATGACAGAAGTATTGTTAACATTAATTGAAAAAATTGTTAAACAAGTGACAGAAATATTGTATGCATTGACAACATTGTTAAACAAGTGACAGAAATATTGTTAACATTGACAAAATTGTTAAACAAGTGACAGAAGTATTGTTAACATTGACAAAATTGTTAAACAAATGACAGAAGTATTGTTAAGCATTGACAACATTGTTAAACAAGTGACGAAGTATTGTAAACATTGACAAAATTGTTAAACAAGTGACAGAAGTATTGTTAACATTGACACATTGTTAAACAAGTGACAAAAGCATTGTAAACATTGTTAACAAAACATTGTTAAACAATGACAGAAGTATTGTTAACATTGAGAAAATTGTTAAACAAGTGACAGAAGTATTGTTAACATTGACAAAATTGTTAAAAAAGTGACAGAAGTATTGTTAACATTGACAACATTGTTAAACAAATGACAGAAGTATTGTTAACATTGACAAAATTGTTAAACAAGTCACAGAATTATTGTAATCATTTACAACTGTTAAACAAGTGACGGAAGTATTGTAAACATTGACAACATTGTTAAACAAGTGACAGAAGTATTGTTAACATTGACAACATTGTTAAACAAATGACAGAAGTATTGTTAACATTGACAAAATTGTTAAACAAGTGACAGAAGTATTCTTAACATTGAAAACATCATTAAACAAATGAAAAAGTTTTGTTAACATTGAGAACATTGTTAAACAAGTAACAGAGGTAGTGTTAACATTGACAAATGTTTCAAACAAATGACAGAAGTATTATTGACATTGAAAACATTATTAAACAAATGAAAAAGTTTTGTTAACATTGAGAACATTGTTAAACAAGTAACAGAGGTATTTTTAACATTGACAAAATTGTTAAACAAGTGAGAGAAGTATTGTAATCATTGGCAACATTGTTAAACAATGACGGAAGTATTGTAAACATTGAGAACATTGTTAAACAAGTGACAGAAGTATTGTTAACATTGACAAAATTGTTAAACAAATGACAGAAGTATTGTTAACATTAACAAAATGTTAAACAAGTGACAGAAATATTGTAAGCATTGACAACATTGTTAAACAAGTGACAGAAGTATTGTTAACATTGACAACATTGTTAAACAAATGACAGAAGTATTGAAACATTAAAAAAAATGTTAAACAAATGACAGAAGTATTGTAAGCATTGACAACATTGTTAAACAAGTGACGGAAGTATTGTTAACATTGACAAAATTGTGAAATAAGTGACAGAAGTTTTGAAAGCATTGACAACATTGTTAAACATGTGACAGAAGAATTGTTAACATTCACAACATTGTTACACAAATGACAGAATTATTGTTCACATTAACAAAATTGTTAAACAAGTGACAGAAGTATTGTAAGCATTGACAACATTTTTAAACAAATTACACAGTATTGTTAACATTGACAAAATTGTTAAACAAATGAAGAAGTTTTGTTAACATTGATAGCATTGTTATACAAGTGACAGAAATATAATTAGCATTGAAACATTGTTAAACAAGTGACAGAAGTATTGAAGAGATTGAGAACAATTTTAAACAAGTAACAGAGGTATTGTTAACATTTATACATTGTTAAACAAATGACAGAAGTCTTGTTAACATTGTCAAAATTGTTAAACAAGTGGCAGAAGTATTGTTAACATTGAAAACATTATTAAACAAATGAAAATGTTTTGTTAACATTGAGAACACTGTTGAACAAGTGACAGAAGTATTCTTAACATTGACAACATTGTTAAACAAGTGGCAGAAGTATTGTAAGCATTGAGAAAATTGTTAAACAAGTGACAGATGTATTGTAAGCATTGACAACAATGTTAAACAAGTGGCAGAAGTATTGTTAACATTGAAAACATTATTAAACAAATGAAAATGTATTGTTAACATTGAGAACATTGTTAAACAAGTGACAGAAATATTGTAAGCATTGACAACATTGTTAAGCACGTGACAAGTATTGTTATCATTGATAAAATTGTTAAACAAGTGACAGAAGTATTGTAAGCATTTACAACATTGTTAAATATATGACAGAAGTATTGTTAACTTTGACAAAATTGTTAAACAAGTGACAGAAGTATTGTAAGCATTGGCAACATTGTTAAACAAGTGACGGAAGTATTGTAAACATTGATAACATTGTTAAACAAGTGACAGAAGTATTGTTAACAATGACAAATTTCTTAAACAAATGACAGAAGTATTGTTAACATTGAAAACATCATTAAACAAATGAAAAAGTTTTGTTAACATTGAAAACATTGTTAAACAAGTAACAGAGGTAGTGTTAACATTGACAAATGTGTCAAACAAATGACGGAAGTATTATTGACATTGAAAACATTATTAAACAAATGAAAAACTTTTGTTAACATTCAGAACATTGTTAAACAAGTAACAGAGGTACTTTTAACATTGACAAAATTGTTAAACAAGTGAGAGAAGTATTGTAATCATTGGCAACATTGTTAAACAATGACGAAGAAGTACATTGTTAAACACTGAGAACATTGTTAAACAAGTAACAGAGAAGTATTGTTAACATTGTCAACATTGTTAAACAAATAACAGAAGTATTGTTAACATTAACAAAATTGTTAAACAAGTGACAGAAATATTGTAAGCATTGACAACATTGTTAAACATGTGACAGAAGTATTGTTAACATTGACAAAATTGTTAAACAAGTGACAGAAGTATTGTAAGCATTGGCAACATTGTTAAACAAGTGACGGAAGTATTGTAAACATTGATAACATTGTTAAACAAGTGACAGAAGTATTGTTAACAATGACAAATTTCTTAAACAAATGACAGAAGTATTGTTAACATTCACAAAATTGTTAAACAAGTGGCAGAAGTATTTCTAATATTGAAAACATCATTAAACAAATGAAAAAGTTTTGTTAACATTGAGAACATTGTTAAACAAGTAACAGAGGTAGTGTTAACATTGACAAATGTGTCAAACAAATGACGGAAGTATTATTGACCTTGAAAACATTATTAAACAAATGAAAAAGTTTTGTTAACATTCAGAACATTGTTAAACAAATAACAGAGGTACTTTTAACATTGACAAAATTGTTAAACAAGTGAGAGAAGTATTGTAATCATTGGCAACATTGTTAAACAATGACGGAAGTATTGTAAACACTGAGAACATTGTTAAACAAGTGAGAGAAGTATTGTTAACATTGTCAACATTGTTAAACAAATGACAGAAGTATTGTTAATATTAACAAAAATGTCAAACAAGACACAGAAATATTGTAAGCATTGACAACATTGTTAAACATATGACAGAAGTATTGTTAACATTCACAACATTGTTAAACAAATGACAGAATTATTGTTAACATTGACAAAATTTTGAAACAAGTGACAGAAGTTTTGTTAACACTGACAAAATTGTTAAACAAGTGATATAACTATTGTAAAGTTTAACAACATTGTTAAACAACTGACAGAAGTTTTGATAACATTAACAAAATTTTTGAACAAGTGAGAGAAGTATTATAAGCATTGACAACATTGTTAAACAAGTGACGGAAGTATTGTAAACATTGACAACATTGTTAAACAAGTGACAGAAGTACTGTTAACATTGACAACATTGTAAAACAAATGACAGAAGAATTGCTGACATTGACAAAATTGTTAAACAAGTGACAGAAGTATTGTAAGCATTGACAACATTGTTCAACAATTGACGGAAGTATTGTTAACATTGACAAAATTGTTAAACAAGTGACAGAAGTATTGTAAGCATTGACAACATTGTTAAACATATGACAGAAGTATTGTTAACATTGATACATTGTTAAACAAATGACAGAAGTATTGTTTACATTGACAAAATTGTTAAAAAAGTGACTAAAGTATTGTAAGCATTGACAAAATTGTTAAAAAATGAAGAAGTTTTCTTAGCATTCACAATATTGTTAAACAAGTGGCAGAAGAATTGTTAACATTGAAAAAATTGTTAAACAAGTGTCAGAAGTATTGTTAACATTGAAAAAATTGTAAAACAAGTGTCAGAAGTATTGTAAGCATTGACAAAATTGTTAAACAAGTTACGGAAGTATTGTTAACATTGATACTTTGTTAAACAAATGACAGAAGTATTGTTAACATTAACAAAACTGTTAAACAAATCACAGAAATATTGTAAGCATTGTCAACCTTCTTAAATCACTGACAGAAGTTTTGTTGACAATGACAAAATTGTTAAACAAGTGACAGAAGTATTGTAAGCATTGACAACGTTGTTAAACAAATGGCAGAAGAATTCTTAACATTGACAACATTGTTAAACAAATGACAGAAGTATTGTTATCATTGACAAAATTGTTAAACAGGTGACAGAAGTATTGTTAACATTGATACGTTGTTAAACGAATAACAGAAGTATTCTTAACATTGAGGAAATTGTTAAACAAGTGACAGAAGTATTGTTAACATTGTTGAACAAGTGACAGAAGTATTGTTAACAATGACAAAATTGTTAAACAAGTAACAGAATTATTGTAAGGTTTGACAACATTGTTAAACAAGTGACGGAAGTATTGTAAACATTGTCAACATTGTTAAACAAGTTACGGAAGTTTTGTTAACATAGACAACATTGTTAAACAAGTGGCAGAATTATTGTTAATATCGAAAACATTATTACACAAATGAAAATGTTTTGTTAACATTGATAGCATTGTTAAACAAGTGACAGAAATATTGTAAGCATTGACAACATTGTTAAGCACATGACAAGTATTGTTATCATTGAGAAAATTTTTAAACAAGTGACGGAAGTATTGTAAACATTGACAACATTGATAAACAAGTGGCAGAAGTATTCCTAACATTGAAAACATCATTAAACAAATAAAATAATTTTGTTAACATTGAGAACATTGTTAAACAAGTAACAGAGGTAGTGTTAACATTGACAAAATTGTCAAACAAATGACAGAAGTATTATTGACATTGAAAACATTATTAAACAAATGAAAAAGTTTTGTTAACATTGAGAACATTGTTAAACAAGTAACAGAGGTAATTTTAACATTGACAAAATTGTTAAACAAGTGAGAGAAGTATTGTAACCATTGGCAACATTGTTAAACAATGACGGAAGTATTGTAAACACTGAGAACATTGTTAAACAAGTGAGAGAAGTGTTGTTAACATTGTCAACATTGTTAAACAAATGACAGAAGTATTGTTAATATTAACAAAAATGTCAAACAAGTCACAGAAATATTGTAAGCATTGACAACATTGTTAAACATGTGAAAGAAGTATTGTTAACATTCACAACATTGTTAAACAAATGACAGAATTATTGTTCTCATTAACAAAATTGTTAAACATGTGACAGAAGTATTGTAAGCATTCACAACATTGTTAAACAAGTGACAGAAGTTTTGTTAACACTCGCAAAATTGTTAAACAAATGGCAAAAGAATTGTAAGCATTGACAATATTGTTAGACATGTGACGTAAGTATTGTAAACATTGACAAAATTGTTAAACAAGTGACAGAAATATTGTAAGCTTTCACAACATTGTTAAACAAGTGACAGATGTATTGTAAGCATTCATAACATTGTTAAACATCTGACAGAAGTATTATTGACATTGAAAACTTTATTAAACAATTGAAAAAGTTTTGTTAACATTGAGAACATTGTTAAACAAGTAACAGAGGTATTTTTAACATTGACAAAATTGTTAAACAAGTGAGAGAAGTATTGTAATCATTGGCAACATTGTTTAACAATGACGGAAGTATTGTAAACACTGAGAACATTGTTAAACATGTGAGAAAAGTATAGTTAACATTGTCAACATTGTTAAACAAATGACAGAAGTATTGTTAATATTAACAAAAATGTCAAACAAGACACAGAAATATTGTAAGCATTGACAACATTGTTAAACATATGACAGAAGTATTGTTAACATTCACAACATTGTTAAACAAATGACAGAATTATTGTTCACATTAAAAAAATTGTTAAACAAGTGACAGAAATATTGTAAGCATTCACAACATTGTTAAACAAGTGACGGAAATATTGTTAACATTGACAAAATTGTGAAACAAGTGACAGAAGTTTTGTTAACACTGACAAAATTGTTAAACAAATGACAGAAGAATTGTAAGCATTGACAATATTGTTAGACATGTGACGTAAGTATTGTAAACATTGACAAAATTGTTAAACAAGTGACAGAAGTATTGTAAGCTTTCACAACATTGTTAAACAAGTGACAGATGTATTGTAAGCATTCATAACATTGTTAAATATGTGACAGAAGTATTGTTAACATTGACACATTGTTAAACAAGTGACAAAAGCATTGTAAAGATTGACATTGTTAAACAACTGACAGCAGTTTTGTTAACATTGAGAAAACTGTTAAACAAGTGACAGAAGTATTGTACACATTGACAAGATTGTTAAAAATGTGACGGAAGTATTGTAAACACTGACAACATTGTCAAACAAGTGACAGAAGTATTGTTAACAATGTGACAGAAGTATTGTTAACATTGACAACATTGTTAAACAAGTGGCAGAAGTATTCTTAACATTGAAAACATCATTAAACAAATGAAAAAGTTTTGTTAACATTGAGAACATTTTTAAACAAGTAACAGAGGTAGTGTTAACATTGACAAGTGTGTCAAACAAATGACAGAAGTATTATTGACATTGAAAACATTATTAAACAAATGAAAAAGTTTTGTTAACATTGAGAACATTGTTAAACAAGTAACAGAGGTATTTTTAACATTGACAAAATTGTTAAACAAGTGAGAGAAGTATTGTAATCATTGGCAACATTGTTAAGCAAGTGACGGAAGTATTGTAAACATTGACAACATTGTTAAACAACTGACAGAAGTATTGTTAACATTGACACATTGTTAAACAAGTGACAGAAGTATTGAAAACATTGTTAAACAAGTGACAGAAGTTTTGTCAACATTAAGAAAATTGTTAAACAAGTGAAAGAAATATTGTAAGCATTGACAACATTGTTAAAAATGTGACAGAAGTATTGTTAACATTGATACTTTGTTAAACAAATGACAGAAGTATTGTGTACATTGAGGAAATTGTTAAACAAGTGACAGAAGTATTGTTAACATCGACAACATTGTTAAACAAGTGACTGATGTATTGTAAACTTTGACAACATTGTTTAACAAGTGACAGAAGTATAGTAAACATAGACAACATTGTTAATCAAATGACATAAGTATTGTTAACATTGACAAAATTGATAAACAAGTGACAGAGGTATTGTAAGCATTGACAACATTGTTAAACAAGTGACGAAAGTATTTTTAACCTTGACAACATTGTTAATCAAATGACAGAAGTATTGTTGACATTGATACATTTTTAAACAAATTACAGAAGTATTCTTAACTTTGACAAAATTGTTAAACAAATGAAGAAGTTTCGTTAACATTGATAGCATTGTTAAACAAGTGACAGAAGTATAATTAGCATTGAAACATTGTTAAACAAGTGACAGAAGTATTGAAGAGATTGAGAACAATTTTAAACAAGTAACAGAGGTATTGTTAACATTTATACATTGTTAAACAAATCACAGAAGTCTTGTTAACATTGTCAAAATTGTTAAACAAGTGACAGAAGTATTATAAGCATTGTCGACCTTGTTAAACAACTGACAGAAGTTTTGTCAACATTAAGAAAATTGTTAAACAAGTGAAAGAAATATTGTAAGCATTGACAACATTGTTAAAAATGTGACAGAAGTATTGTTAACATTGATACTTTGTTAAACAAATGACAGAAGTATTGTGTACATTGAGGAAATTGTTAAACAAGTGACAGAAGTATTGTTACCATCGACAACATTGTTAAACAAATGACTGATGTATTGTAAACATTGAGAACACTGTTGAACAAGTAACAGAAGTATTCTTAACATTGACAACATTGTTAAACAAGTGGCAGAAGTATTGTAAGCATTGAGAAAATTGTTAAACAAGTGACAGATGTATTGTAAGCATTGACAACAATGTTAAACAAGTGGCAGAAGTATTGTAAGCATTGAGAAAATTGTTAAACAAGTGGCAGAAGTATTGTTAACATTGAAAACATTATTAAACAAATGAAAATGTTTTGTTAACATTGAAAACATTGTTAAACATGTGACAAAAGTATTGTAAGCATTGACAACATTGTTAAACATGTGACAGGAGTATTGTAAAGATTGACAACATTGTTAAACAACTGACAGCAGTTTTGTTAACATTGAGAAAACTGTTAAACAAGTGACAGAAGTATTGTACGCATTGACAAGATTGTTAAAAATGTGACAGAAGTATTGTTAACATTGACAACATTGTGAAACAAATGACAGAAGTATTGTTAACATTGACAAAATTGTTAAACAAGTGACAGAATAATTGTAATCATTTACAACTGTTAAACAAGTGACGGAAGTATTGTTAACATTGAAAACATTATTAAACAAATGAAAACGTTTTGTTAACATTGAGAACATTGTTAAACAAGTAACAGAGGTATAGTAAAACATCGACAACATTGTTAATCAAATGATAGAACTATTGTTAACATTGACAATATTGTTAAACATGTGACAGAAGCATTGTTAACCTTGACAACATTATTAAACAAATGAAAACGTTTTGTTAACATTGAGAACATTGTTAAACAAGTAACAGAGGTATAGTAAAACATCGAAATTATTGTTAATCAAATGACAGAGCTATTGTTAACATTGACAACATTGTTAAACATGTGACAGAAGCATTGTTAACCTTGACAACATTGTTAAACAAATGACGGAAGTTTTGTTAACATTGACAATATTGTTAAACAAGTGGCAGAAGTTCTGTTAGCATAGAAAACATAATTAAACAAATGAAAAAGTTTTGTTAACATTGAGAACATTGTTAAACAAGTGACAGAAATATTGTTAACATTGACAAAATTGTTGAACAAGTGACAGAAGTATTGTAAGCATTGACAACATTGTTAAACAAGTCACGGAAGTATTGTAAACATTGACAACATTGTTAAACAAGTCACAGAAGTATTATTAACATTGACAACATTGTTAAACAAGTGACGGAAGTATTGTTAACATTGACAAAATTGTTGAACAAGTAACAGAAGAATTGTAAGCATTGACAACATTGTTAAACATGTGACAGAAGTATTGTTAATATTGATATATTGTTAAACAAATGACAGAAGTATTGTTAACATTGACAAAATTGTTAAACAAGTGACAGAAACTTTGTTAACATTGAGAACACTGTTAAACAAGTGACAGAAGTATTGTACGCATTGACAACATTGTTAAACAAATGATAGAAGTATTGTAAGCATTGAAAACATTGTTAAACATGTGACAAAAGTATTGTATGCATTGACAACATTGTTAAACAAGTGACGGAAGTATTGTTAACATTGAAAACATGATTAAACAAATCAAAACGTATTGTTAACATTGACACATTGTTAAACAAGTGACAGAAGTATAATTAGCATTGAAACATTGTTAAACAAGTGACAGAAGTATTGAAGAGATTGAGAACAATTTTAAACAAGTAACAGAGGTATTGTTAACATTTATACATTGTTAAACAAATGACAGAAGTCTTGTTAACATTGTCAAAATTGTTAAACAAGTGGCAGAAATATTGTTAACATTGAAAACATTATTAAACAAATGAAAATGTTTTGTTAACATTGAGAACACTGTTGAACAAGTGACAGAAGTATTCTTAACATTGACAACATTGTTAAACAAGTGGCAGAAGTATTGTAAGCATTGAGAAAATTGTTAAACAAGTGACAGATGTATTGTAAGCATTGACAACAATGTTAAACAAATGGCAGAAGTATTGTAAGCATTGAGAAAATTGTTAAACAAGTGGCAGAAGTATTGTTAACATTGAAAACATTATTAAACAAATGAAAATGTTTTGTTAACATTGAGAACATTGTTAAACAAGTGACAGAAGTATTGTTAACATTCACAACATTGTTAAACAAATGACAGAATTATTGTTCACATTAACAAAATTGTTAAACAAGTGACAGAAGTATTGTATGCATTGACAACATTGTTAAACAAATGATAGAAGTATTGTAAGCATTGACAACATTGTTAAACATGTGACAAAAGTATTGTAAGCATTGACAACATTGTTAAACATGTGACAGGAGTATTGTAAAGATTGACAACATTGTTAAACAACTGACAGAAGTTTTGTTAACATTGAGAAAACTGTTAAACAAGTGACAGAAGTATTGTAAGCATTTACAACATTGTTAAACAAATGACAGAAGTATTGTTAACATTGAGAAAATGGTTAAACAAGTGACGGAAGTATTGTAAACATTTACAACATTGTTAAACAAGTGACGGAAGTATTGTAAACATTGACAACATTGTTAAACATGTGACAGAAGTATTGTAAACATTGATAACATTGTTAATCAACTGACAGAAATATTGTTAACATTAACAACATTGTTAAACAAATGGCAGAAGTATTGTTAACATTGACAAAATTGTTAAACAAGTGGCAGAAATATTGTTAACTTTGAAAACATTATTTAAAAAATGAAAAAGTTTTGTTAACATTGAGAACATTGTTAAACAAGTGACAGAAGTATTATTAACATTGATACATTGTTAAACATGTGGCAGAAGTATTGTTAACATTGACAAAATTGTTAAACAAGTGACAGAAGCATTGTAAAGATTGACATTGTTAAACAACTGACACCAGTTTTGTTAACATTGAGAAAACTGTTAAACAAGTGACAGAAGTATTGTACGCATTGACAAGATTGTTAAAAATGTGACAGAAGTGTTGTTAACATTGACAACATTGTGAAACAAATGACAGAAGTATTGTTAACATTGACAAAATTGTTAAACAAGTGACAGAAGTATTGTTAACATTGAAAACATTGTTAAACAAATGAAGAAGTTTTGTTAACATTGATAACATTGTTAAACAAGTAACAGAGGTATAGTAAACATTGACAACATTGTTAATCAAATGCAGAAGTATTGTTAAACAAGTGACAGAAGTATTGTAAACATTGACAACATTGTTAAACAAGTGACAGAAGTATTGTTAACATTGACAACATTGTTAAACAAATGACAGAAGTATTGTTAACATTGACAACATTGTTAAACAAGTGACAGAAGCATTGTAAAGATTGACATTGTTAAACAACTGACAGAAGTTTTGTTAACATTGAGAAAACTGTTAAACAAGTGACAGAAGTATTGTACGCATTGACAAGATTGTTAAAAATGTGACAGAAGTGTTGTTAACATTGACAACATTGTGAAACAAATGACAGAAGTATTGTTAACATTGACAAAATTGTTAAACAAGTGACAGAAGTATTGTTAACATTGAAAACATTATTAAACAAATGAAACCCTTTTGTTAACATTGATAACATTGTTAAACAAGTAACAGAGGTATTGTAAACATTGACAACATTGTTAATCAAATGCAGAAGTATTGTTAAACAAGTGACGGAAGTATTGTAAACATTGACAACATTGTTAAACAAGTGACAGAAGTATTGTAAGGTTTGACAACATTGTTAAACAAGTGGCAGAAGTATTGTTAACATTGACAACATTGTTAAACAAGTGACAGAAGCATTGTAAAGATTGACATTGTTAAACAACTGACACCAGTTTTGTTAACATTGAGAAAACTGTTAAACAAGTGACAGAAGTATTGTACGCATTGACAAGATTGTTAAAAATGTGACAGAAGTGTTGTTAACATTGACAACATTGTGAAACAAATGACAGAAGTATTGTTAACATTGACAAAATTGTTAAACAAGTGACAGAAGTATTGTTAACATTGAAAACATTATTAAACAAATGAAACCCTTTTGTTAACATTGATAACATTGTTAAACAAGTGACAGAAGTATAGTAAAATTTGACAACATTGTTAATCAAATGACAGAAGTATTGTTAACATTGACAACATTGTTAAACAAGTGACAGAAGTATTGTAAGCATTGACAACATTGTTAAACATGTGACAGAAGTTTTGTTAACACTGACAAATATGTTATACAAGTGACAGAAGAATTGTAAGCATTGACAACATTGTTAAACATGTGACAGAAGTATTGTAAACATTGCCAATATTGTTAAACAAGTGGCAGAAGTATTGTTAACATCCAAAACTATTAAACAAATGAAAAAGTTTTCTTAACTTTGAGAACATTGTTAAACAAGTTACAGAAGTATTGTTAACATCCAAAACTATTAAACAAATGAAAAAGTTTTCTTAACTTTGAGAACATTGTTAAACAAGTTACAGAAGTATTGTTAACATTGACAAAATTGTTGAACAAGTGACAGAAGTATTGTAAGCATTGTCAACATTGTTATACAAGTGACGAAAGTATTGTAAAATTGACAACATTGTTAAACAAGTGACAGAAGTATTGTTAACATTGAAAACATTATTAAACAAGTGACAGAAGTATTGTAAGCATTGACAACATTGTTAAACATGTGACAGAAGCATTGTTAACCTTGACAACATTTTTAAACAAATGACGGAAGTTTTGTTAACATTGACAATATTGTTAAACAAGTGGCAGTAGTTCTGTTAGCATAGAAAACATTATTAAACAAATGAAAAAGTTTTGTTAACATTGAGAACATTGTTAAACAAGTGACAGAAATATTGTTAACATTGACAAAATTGTTGAACAAGTGACAGAAGTATTGTAAGCATTGACAACATTGTTAAACAAGTGACGAAAGTATTGTAAAATTGACAACATTGTTAAACAAGTCACAGAAGTATTATTAACATTGACAACATTGTTAAACAAGTGACGGAAGTATTGTTAACATTGACAAAATTGTTAAACAAGTAACAGAAGAATTGTAAGCATTGACAACATTGTTAAACATGTGACAGAAGTATTGTTAATATTGATACATTGTTAAACAAAGGACAGAAGTATTGTTAACATTGACAAAATTGTTAAACAAGTGACAGAAATTTTGTTAACATTGAGAACACTGTTAAACAAATGATAGAAGTATTGTAAGCATTGACAACATTGTTAAACATGTGACAAAAGTATTGTAAGCATTGACAACATTGTTAAATATGTGACAGGAGTATTGTAAAGATTGACAACATTGTTAAACAACTGACAGAAGTTTTGTTAACATTGAGAAAACTGTTAAACAAGTGACAGAAGTATTGTACGCATTGACAAGATTGTTAAAAATGTGACAGAAGTGTTGTTAACATTGAAACATTATTAATAAATTAAAATGTTTTGTTAACATTGACAAAATTGTTAAACAAGTGACGGAAGTATTGTTAACATTGAAAACATTATTGAACAAATGAAATTGTTTTGTTAACATTGAGAACATTGTTAAACAAGTGACAGAAGTATTGTATGCATTGACAACATTGTTAAACAAATGACAGAAGTATTGTTATCATTGACAACATTGTTAAACAAATGACAGAGGTATTGTTAACATTGACACATTGTTAAACATGTGACAGAAGTATTGTAAACATTGACAACATTGTTAAACAACTGACAGAAGTTTTGTTAACATTGACAAAATTGTTAAACAAGTGACAGAAGTAATGTAAGCATTGACAACATTGTTAAACATGTGACATAAGTATTGTTAACATTGGTACATTGTTAAACAAATGACAGAAGTCTTGTTAACATTGTCAAAATTGTTAAACAAGTGGCAGAAGTATTGTTAACATTGAAACATTATTAAAAAATTAAAATGTTTTGTTAACATTGACAAAATTGTTAAACAAGTGACGGAAGTATTGTTAACATTGAAAACATTATTGAACAAATGAAATTGTTTTGTTAACATTGAGAACATTGTTAAACAAGTGACAGATGTATTGTAAGCATTGACAACATTGTTAAACATGTGACAGTAGGATTGTTAACATTGATAAAATTGTTAAACAAGTGACAGAAGTATTGTAAGCCTTGACAAAATTGTTAAACAAGTGACAGAAGTATTGTAAACATTGACAACATTGTTAAACAAGTGACAGAAGTTTTGTTAACATTGACAAAATTGTTAAACAAGTGACAGAAGTATTGTTAGCATTTACAACATTGTTAAACATGTGACAGAAGTATTGTTAACATTTACATTGTTAAACAAATGACAGAAGTATTGTTAACATTGACAAAATTTTTAAACAAGTGACGGAAGTATTGTAAACATTGACAGCATTGTTAAACAAGTGACAGAAGTATTGTTAACATTGACAACATTGTTAAACAAATGACAGAAGTATTGTTAACCTTGAAAACATTATTAAACAAATGAAAAAGTTTTGTTAACATTGAGAACATTGTTAAACAATGACAGAAGTATTGTTAACATTTACAAAATTGTTAAACAAGTGACAGAAGTATTGTAAGCATTGACAACATTGTTAAACAAATGGCAGAAGTATTGTTAACATTGAAAAATTGTTAAATAAGTGACAGAAGTATTAATTTGTGATGACGAGAAAACCCATTTGTAGAGAGAAATATACATGTTAAAACGGCTGGTGTATGTTTAGAAAAATCTATCTGGAGGAGCGAACAAGTTTCTACTTTCTTTGGTCATCGTCAGGTTCTCTCCTCTACATAGAGCTTTCTCCATCCATGCCAGCCGTTTTTACATATATATTTGACAGAAGTATTGTTAACATTGACAGCATTGTTAAATAAGTGATGAATTGTTGTAAACATTGACAACATTGTTAAACAAATGGCATAAGAAGCCTTTAGTCCATAAGTTGCATTTATTTTTCAGGATACGATCTTGTGGAGTGGTTGATGGACAGACTAGACATCGAAGATATAGGTGAGCCTTGAGTTCTGAAGGAAAGAATATGTGAGTCTTTAATTCTGTTGGAAGATATAGGTGAATGTTGTGTCTTATACGAAGATATAGGTGAGTCTTTGGTAATGCAGGAAGGAATATGTGAGTCTTGAATTTTGTAGAAAGATAGAGGTGAATGTTGTGTCTTATACGAAGATATAGGTGAGTCTTTAGTAATGCAGGAAGGAATATGTGAGTCTTGAATTCTGTAGAAAGATAGAGGTGGGTGTTGTGTTTTATAGGAAGATGTAGGTGAGGTTTGAGTTCTGTAGGTATATAGGTGAGTCTTTAGTAATGCAGGAAGGAATATGTGCGTCTTGAATTCTGTAGAAAGATAGAGGTGAGATTTGTGTTTTTATAGCTGCTAACTATGTTGAGACGTGTATTCAGTAACTAAATAGACTTGGATTCATTAATGTAATGAACTACTTGTAATGTTAATTTCATCAACTAAATCAACGCCCACATTAAGAATCAATCATCTTTAAAACTTGTGAGAAGAGAAATTCCTACACTAATTATCACACGTGAAGTGATACTAAAAAAATCTAATTGTTGAATTTTTCTTATACAAAATCTACAAGATTCGAATAAAACTTATAGAAGTACAAGTTTAATCTTAGGTTTAAATTATCTCATATCTCCTAAAGTGTATTTCATTCTTAATGCGTACCAAAATTAATTAATTAATAACCAAAAAAAATAAAGATACTTCTTAATAACTGTAGCTTATTTTACATATATTTATAGCCTTTTTACCTAAGTAAAAAAAAAACATTCGATATAGCTGAAAATGTTAATAAATAGAAAACAGTATGTTGATTATAACAAGAGAACCCATATAATAGAAATGAAATGATAAAAGGAAAACATGCGATAAAGTGATTGTTGGTAAGAGATACAAATAAACAAGTGTCATATTTATTTAAATAACTTCGTTGCTAAACTCTGGTGGTTTCTTACATCTGAACCGTTTGCTTATTTTTATTCTCTTGTTAGTGGAGGCCATTCACCTTGCTAATCTACTTTGTCAACACGGGTACTTCTTTCCTGTTAATGACACGAAGTTTGCGTTGAAAGACGACAGCACCCTCTACAGGTTTCAGGTGAGTTTTAAAAATAATATTGTTTTACATGGTTCAAATGTTCTTATGAGTTTTATTAATTAACATTGAATTCTATTATCTGATTCTTTACTAAATTTTGCCCTGATTGTGACTGAATGGATACGTCATATCTCTTTCAACAACAATATTTTTAAACACTACAACACTTCCCAGCTGAGTGTTTCAAAATGTAATCACACTTTGATAAGCTGGTAAGTCAAATAATAAACACTACAACACTTCCCAGCTGAGTGTTTTAAAATGTAATCACACTTTGATAAACTGGTAATTCAAATATTAAACACTACAACACTTCCCAGCTGAGTGTTTTAAAATGTAATCACACTTTGATAAACTGGTAAGTCAAATAATAAACACTACAACACTTCCCAGCTGAGTGTTTTAAAATGTAATCACACTTTGATAAACTTGTAAGTCAAATACTAAACACTGCAACACTTCCCAGCTGAGTGTTTTAAAAGACGAGGGCAAATCATATGTAAATAATGTTCTCTTTTTGATTACATTTGATTTACGTAATGTATCACTAGTGTTAACGTATATTCATAATCTTTATAAAACAGTTCAACTTACTGAGGTCCCTCAGTGAGTCAGCGGTAGATTACAATGCTAAAATCTAGGACGGAGCGCTTAGAACCTATTTTGTAGACTTGCGTTAAAACAAAGTGGGGTACAATAAATCTACGTAATTTGAAAACAAAATTACCCCGTGCAAGATGCTACACTCTGTATACTGCGAGGAATCGAACACCGGGTTATTCTTTTCAAATTATGTAGCTTTGCACTAATAAATTAGAATAACTTCTTAATGTTTTAAATAATCGTAAGGTAAATGAATTTAAAAAATAAATCAAAACCATGAATATTAATTATAATATATTTAAGACAAGCAACAGTTTGAGATAGCTATTTTAAAAAACAGTTTATTTAGAAAAATATAGCTGTACTCCCACATTTCTTTCATGTGTATCTGTAATGATTTATATTAATCTACGATCTCAGGTTCTTACCTTGGTATTCTGAAGTCTGTTACGAAATCAGTTTACTTCTAATTTCGTCATTCAGCGAATCAGCGCAAGTTGAAGGATATACAACGCAAAAATTCGGGGTTCGCTATCCCAGTGGCAGACACAATATAGATAGTTTTACCATTTAACTTTGCGCCAAAAGTGATAAACCTGTCGTTGGAAAGTGAAGACGAAGCGAGGAAAAATTTGAAGACTCCAAACGTGCTGGCGTAAACCGAGGACTATATTCACAAATCACACAATGTAACAAAATGTTTCACTTTTTCTTGTTCCTGGACAGAAAGTGTTGTTTCCCAATTGCTTATGCCTAAAGTACGACACATTGAGATGTTCGTTCAGAGAACAGAAATCATAAGTTTTCAATTAAAACTAGTTTTATTTGACAGCTTTGGAGATGATACATATTTACGGAATTCAAAATTATCGACCATTTTGTTTTCGTGTTATTGACATCGATCAAGCTTGTTTTAACGTCCCAGTTTTCTTATTCATATTATTACCAGTGTTGTTCAACTGTAACTGACAGCAGTACACAATTAAGATATTATTATAAGGTGTATTTTAAACGTTTCAACTTTGATGTTTGATTGTGTAAGTCGCTTATCGCAATGATGATTTAATAACCAAAAGACGAATGTTCAGATAGGTTCATTAACTGTAAATACGAGCAATGTAGAAGAGATTAGTTCAGTGATAAAGAATTTGACGTGTAATTACACTATATAATAAAATTTTTACTTTTTCTTCTTCCTGGACAGAAAGTGTTGTTTCCCAATTGCTTATGCCTAAAGTAAATGAAAAAGACCTGTTTTTCTCTTCAAACTTTGCTGTTGTGACCTGGGTAGTGAAATTTTAAAATTTATCCATTTTCCAGAACATTCCAGATAGATTCAGTGCTGAGTAGCTGATAGAGAATTTTCAAGAACTTTCTAGAATGTTATAGAATTTCCGGGAATTTTCAAGAATCTTTTAGAATTTTCTACTACTTTCCATAGCAATATATACATATACAGGGATTCACCACTCACCACTTCAGTTTAGTTCTAGCTGCCTAACTGAGCACATAGACCTATCAGATTTTATCAGAGATGACATCAAGAAGCTGTAAGCATTCTCCAGACACATTCTGCTACGTATGTGGCCAATTTATCAAGACAAGAGTGAAAAAGTACTCTGTGACAGCATTTGTTAAAATGTGTGAAGCCTACAAGACATATTTCAGCATACCTGTCATGGATCAATACAAACCCTGGGCACCTCGTTTTACCTCCAAGCACTGCAAAAAAACTCTAGAAGGTAAGGCAGACAGTTTTTGCTTGCTTGATTAGTAAGATTTTATATCATACAAATTTTAGACCTCTTAAAATTTAAATATATTTTGGTGCACCTCAAAGAGGAATACAACAGTGTCAAGACCTGGCTACAAGTCTTGCAATATGATGAGTGTACCTGGGAGGTTATCAGAGACTTCAAAATGGTGACATTCCTGATGGGTCTCTGAGGAGGCTTCACCAAGTTTCCCTGTTATCTACAGCTTGGGGCAGCTTTGGCACAGTAATTCGGGGCTACTTGGGCAATCACAAGTCCGAAAATTATATGGAACTGGTGAGACTCTGGTGAAGAACTACGGCAAAATGGGCTGCAGGATGTTCCTGAAAGTCCATATCCTTGACGCTCATTTTGATAAATTCAAGGAAAACATGAGAGCATACTCAGAGGAGCAAGGCGAGCGCTTCCACCAAGATATACTGGACTTTGAACGTCGCTACTAAGGAGCGTATGATGAAAACATGATGTGAGACTATATTTGGGGGCTGATACGTGAAAGTGATTTATATTACAGTCACAAATCGCGAAAAACTACTCACTTCAAAACATTTTTGTGTAACTTTAGTATAAATACATGTAAATCTTGATTCATATGTTGTTTTATTCAGACCTTATGCAAATGAAAATGTGAAAATTTGCCCGTTTCTGCATAGAAAATAGGATAATTTCCAAATTTCATTATCCAGGTCACAAAAGCAAAGTTTGAAGGGAATAATGGTCATTTTCTGTACTTTTACAACATAAGCAATTAAGAAATAACACATACTATCCAAGAACAAAATCTATGTTACATAGTGTAATAATTCTAACGAATATTCCTCCCCGTTTACAAACATACTAACTCGTAGCATGGCCAGGTGGTTAGAGTGCTCGACTCGTAATCTGAGGTTCGCATTTTCGAATCCCCATCACACCAAACGAACTCGCCCTTTCAGCCATAGGAGAGCTATAATGTAACAATCAGTCGCACTATTCTTTGGTAAAAGAGTAGCCCAAGAGTTGGCGGTGGGTGGGGATGACTATCTGCCTTCCGTCCACTTTTACACTGGTAAGTTAGGGACGATTAGCGCAGATAGCTCTCGTATAGTTTGCGCAAAATTCAAAAGTTAAGCGCCCTAGCCAGTGCAATGTGATTTAACACAGCTGGAACCTAAAATTCTCGACTGATAAATATACGTTTGGACGACATACTTTATATTGAAAGTCTTGAAACGTTTAATTTTGATACTATTATTGTTTAGATGTCTTGATTACTTGACTGTAGAGTGCACTGGTTCCTATTGTTGTTGTTCTGTATATGTGTTTTGGTATTTTTTCTGGTAGTTTCACAACAGAAACTCATTTATTTCTTTTAAAGTTTGTACTACATTTAAACTCACATCAAAAACTTACTTTAACAGTTTGAAAATAAAATCTTCTCCCGCAGATTTATTCATTACTAAACGTACCAGAGATGAAATATAATCCATTCGTATATAACGTTAGATTTATCCATTATTAAACGTACCAGAGATGAAATATAATCCATTCGTATATAATGTCAGATTTATTCATTATTAAACGTACCAGAAATGAAATAAAATCCATTCGTATCTGATGTTTCTATAGTAAATTTCTTTAGTTTGTTTCAACCTTTCTCGCGAAGAATCACGAGGGCTATCTGCGTACAGCTCTCTGTGTTTTGTTATAACAAAGCCACATCGAGTTATCTGCTGAGTACACCAAGGGGAATTGAACCCCTGATTTTAGCGTTGTAAATCTGTAGACTTACCGTTATACCAGCAGGGGATTGTTTGTAGCTGTAGAGCTGAAGCGATACGCAAGAAAAGGAAACACTTAACACCATACACCATTAGCCTTCGGGTTGTTCTGGTCTGACCTGACAGTGGGATTTGACAGTCATTCTTATAACGCGAACACGGACCCAAAGTGCTGTCTGCAGTTTTATGAAACAGGACACATACCACGAAATCTGATTCACCCTACCACCAGTCGATGACCAGTGAAATATTGTTTAGAGTCCACAAAACTTCTGGTAACTAAGTTAGAAAACTATTGTTAAACATGAACACGTACAAAACATTCATATCTTTAGGTGTAGTGTGTGAACCACATAATGTTTATCTTCAAACTTAGTCTCAAATAATGATTTACAACGTACTGTGTGAATTACATAGCGTTTATCTTCAAACTTACGTCTAAAATAATGATTTACGATGAACTATGTGAACTACATAATGTTTAGCTTCAAACTTACGTCTAAAATAATGATTTATAATGAACTGTGTGAACTACATAACGTTTATCTTCAAAATTACGTCTAAAATAATGATTTACAATGAACTGTGTGAACTACATAACGCTTATCTTCAAACTTACGTCTAAGATAATGATTTACAATGAACTGTGTGAAATACATAACGCTTATCTTCAAACTTACGTCTAAGATAATGATTTACAACGAGCTGTGTGAACTACATAACGTTTATCTTCAAACTTACGTCTAAGATAATGATTAAAATGAACTGTGTGAAATACATAACGCTTATCTTCAAACTTACGTCTAATATAATGATTTACAATGAACTGTGTGAACTACATAACGCTTATCTTCAAACTTACGTCTAAGATAATGATTTACAATGAACTGTGTGAACTACATAACGTTTATCTTTAAACTTACGTCTAAGATAATGATTTACAAAAGCTATTTATTGCCCTATTTATGTTGCTTACGTGATTATTACTGATATATTAAAACAAAGTTCATTCATGACTAAACATTTTTAATGGACGACAGCTGTTACAGAAATAAAAGAGTAGATGGCAACATTACAATATCCAGGTGTCTGTTTAACCATCTACCAAGTTGTTTTAAACCAACATGTTTAACAATACCAGCTGTCTGGTTAACAACCTTCTCAATTGTCTGTTTAACAACCTACCAAGTTGTTTTAAACCAATATGTTTTAAAATAGCCAGTTCTCTGTTTAACAACCTACCAAGTTGTTTTAACCAATATATTTAAAAATAGCCAGTTCTCTGTTTAACAACCTAGTCGTTTTAACCAACATATTTAACAATACCCATTTTTCTGTTTAACAACCTACCAAGTTATTTTAACGAACATATTTAACAATACCTAGTTGTCTGTTTAACGGCCCGGCATAGCCAGGTGGGTTAAGGCGTTCGACTCGTAATCCGAGGGTCGCGGGTTCGAATCCCGATTGCACCAAACATGCTCGCCCTTTCAGCCGTGGAGGCGTTATAATGTGACGGTCAATCCCACTAGTCGTTGATGAAAGAGTAGCCTAAAAGTTGGCGGTGGGTGGTGATAACTAGCTGCCTTCCCTCTAGTTTTGCACTGCTAAATTAGAGATAGCTAGCGCAGATAGCCCTCGAGTAGCTTTGCGCGAAATTCAAAAGCGAAAGAAATCTGTTTAACAACCGACCAAGTTATCTCTTTAATAATCCATAAAAACCGTTAACATTCCAGCTTCAATAACACTTTTTTCCATAATGGCTCAAATTATCTTTAAAACAATTCATGATGACGAGAAACCCACTTGAAGTAAAAATATATCTCAGGATGGCTGGTATGGATATTAACACTTTAATTAATTAAGAAGGTCGAAACGTTGTTCTCTGCTTATCAATAAAAGTGTTAATACCCATATCAGCTGTTCTGAGATACATCTTTAAACCAATTTATCAAATAAATTGTTTTTTTAAATAGCTTTAAAAACTATGCTTTTTTAAATCATTAATTATGTAAAACCATACATTTCTGTTAATCATTTTCATTTTAGTTTATCAAAGAGTGTTAGTCAACGCATTGGGACCAACTTTCTAATTCTTAACTCTCAGTTGATAATATAATTTGAACTTCTCAGCGTGCGCCCCCTTGTGAGATAAAGTTATAATGGGTGTACAGGAATGGCCAAAAGTGGACAAGAATATGTTTTAGGTCACCCCTGCACTATAAATCAGCTGTAACTCTTAACTGTAAAAGCTTAGAGTTGTAAACAAAAATTATGATTTATAGCATACATAATTAATATAAATATATAATTAATATTCTAACTAGTAAAGCAAGTGTTTAATTTTTCGGTACACAGAAAAGTTCAATATAAATCTAGAACCACACGATTACTTAACCCTTGAATTGCTGGTGTTCCAGTAGAAGAAAAAATTATGGCAACCAGCATCAGTGCATGGTACAGCAATTATACTTCAGAGTTTCCTCAAGCAAGGTCGAACCTTGGGTCTCTCGAGTGCTCTATTAATTGTTATAAAGGGTTAACTCTATCTACCCTAGTTTGGAAAATGATGTTTTACATCTATTTCTAGTTAGTATTGCATGTTTAATATAACGTTTAATAAATGTTTCTCTTGTAACTTGTGGCTTTCCTAAGGTGCTTGACTTGGCATGGCCAGGTGGTTAAGGCACTCGACTCGTAATCCGAGAGTCGCTGGTTCGAATCCCCGTCACACCAAACATCCTCGCCCTTTCAGCCGTTGGGGGGGGTTATAATTTGACGGTCAACCCCACTATACGTTGGTAAAAGAGTAGCCCAAGAGTTGGCGGTGGGTGGTGATGACTAGCTGCCTTCCTTCTAGTCTTTACTTATAAATTAGGGACGGCTAGCGCAGATAGCCCTCGAGTAGCTTCGCGCGAAATTCAAACCAAACAAACTTACTAATCTTTATTCTGGTACATAGTTCACATTTACACCTCCAACCCATGCTCACTGCAACATGTTTCTGTTTACAGACACCACATTTCTGGCCTTCCCACCATCGACCGAACAACATTGATTACGGTAAGTTATATATATATAGTTTGGAAGGTTTAAGTGAAAAAAAAATTGAAAGATGGACGTTTATAAATGTCCATAATCCTAAATACTGTGGTTATTAAAGAGATTATTACATAATGCATTAATTTATCTGTGTAATAACATAAAATATCATTATTTACCATCACTAATTAGTGTGTATAATTGCATGGTACGTTATTAGTGTATAATTGCATGGTACGTTATTAGTGTATAACTAAGTTATATGTTATTACCTGTGTAAGTACGTGATATGTTATTACCTGTGTAAGTACGTGATATGTTATTGGTTTGTATGATAACACCTCATCTTCAAGTAAATGTTCATTTCATAGTGAAGTGATTGTCTTTTCTGTTTAACAAAACAAATGTCAATTTATCTCGATCCACTTAACATCAAACATGTGTTGCAAGACAAAGGACACAGCTCGGTCAGCATGGCTGACTGTGTTTATTTTAGCGACTAAACAAACCAGCAGGTAGCTTTTGAACGGATATATGAAGATGTTTAAATACCAATCTGTATGCCTTCGATCACTAAGTTATGTTAAATCATTCAAAATCATTGTGTAGCTTAAGTTAACTTTATGGGATCAATAACAGAACATTGAAGTCAGTAAGTACCAGTCGCACTATATAATAATCCAGTAATTATAGGCCCACTAGTTATGTGAAAACGTTTGGAAGATGTCTTGCACAATTATTTAATAAGTGCTTAGAATTTTATTGTATGATTTCACTAAGAGGAAAATCTTGCCTTAGAAATTTGTTGATGTTCTTGTGCTTGTGTAGATAAAGGTAATGGTATAGACTTAGTGTATCTCTATTTTACAACTACTTGACACTGGTATTGAATATTTCTTTAAATACAGCCTGAAATCGTATTTGTCTTACAACCAGCAACAGTACATCGCTTGGACGTCTTCAGAGACTAACTGAACACTTCTAACGTTAATAATAAGTGAATATTTCTGTAAATTCAACCTACAGTCCTGTTTGCCTTATCACCAGGAACAGTACACTGCTTTGATGACTTTAGAAACTAATAGAACACTGCTAAGGTTAATTTTATTTAAATTATACTGATAATTCAAATTATCATAACCCACATACTTTATCTTACATTTATTATAATTTATAACCATCTAACATTTATTTGGCCAACTCATTAAATGATCTAAATTATTTTGTAAATCAGCAGCATACTCTTCACACGAAACAACACACATGATATCATCTGTGAATTTAAGTATTTTTTTTTACTATTTATTCATTTATGGCATTGATGTAAATCAAAAGAGTACAAAGATCCTAAGACATACCTTTTATTATTTCACTTGTGATATTAATCCAGTTCAACTGAATTCCATGTACAGCAGCCATCTGGTTACTTCCATCCAGCCACTAATTTAAACAATCACTGTAACACTCATTTAAACAACCACAGTAACACTAATTTAAACAACCACAGTAACACCAATTTAAACAATCATCAGTAACACAAATTTAAACAACCACAGTAACACTAATTTAAACAATCATCAGTAACACTGATTTAAACAAACACAGTAACACTAATTTAAACAACCTCAGAAACACTAATTTAAACAACCACAGAAACACTAATTTAAACAACCACAGAAACACTAATTTAAACAATCACAGTAACACTAATTTAAACAATCACAGAAACACTAATTTAAACAATCAGAGTAACACTCATTTAAACAACCACAGTAACACTAATTTAAACAACCACAGTAACACCAATTTAAACAATCAATCACAGTAACACTAATTTAAACAACCACAGTAACACTAATTTAAAAACAATCACAGTAACACTAATTTAAACAACCACAGTAACACTAATTTAAACAATCACAGTAACACTCATTTAAACAATCACAGTAACACTCATTTAAACAACCACAGTAACACCAATTTAAACAATCATCAGTAACACTAATTTAAACAATCACAGTAACACTCATTTAAACAACCACAGTAACACCAATTTAAACAATCACAGTAACACTAATTTAAACAATCAAAGTAACACTAATTTAAACAATCAAAGTAACACTAGTTCATATAAAAACTTAATGTTATGAAAAATGTTTTACTTGTATAAAATAAACAAAAAACAAAATATAACCCTCCCTACTGATAACAAAACCAATTTTATCTACGACTTTGACTCTCAGTGAGTAAATATATATCTACTAATTGTTACAACATCAACACAAAGTTTAGCCACTGTTTGAACTGCCAGAAGATTAACTGTTATTCAGTTATATGTGTGTTTTCAATGGTTGCATGTATGTATTTTATATATGGTACCTGAGTAGGTTTTATGTGTGTTTTCTCTGTATTTATGAGATGATATTTTCTATATTTGGATTTTTCTTCACATTCGTGGTATGGATACCTTATATATTTCACTGCATTTCATTAGTAAATGTGCATTACTTCAAAATGTGTTTGTTTCAATTCACGTACAAAACATAATTACTTTGGTAAAAGGTAAACTGGTGAATTAGCATATCTTTAAACACCTCGGATATTTCTTTTATATGTTGTTTTATATTGTTACATGATAACAATATGTAATGTTTTTTTCTTCAAAGCCATATATTTGATGAAGAGAAGTTCGAAAAATAAACAAAAGCATAATCTGGAAGAGTATGAACAGGTAGGACATCTAATATATACCTTAAAAACACAGTGGATATCTAGTATATACCTTAAAAACACAGTGGATATCTAATATATACCTCAAAAACACAGTGAATATCTAATATATACCTTAAAAACACAGTGGATATCTAGTATATACCTTAAAAACACAGTAGATATGTAATATATACCTTAAAAATACAGTGGATATCTAATATGCACCTCAAAAACACAGTGGATGTCAAGTATCTACATTAAACCACAGTTGATATCTAGTATATACCTTAAAAACACAGTGGATATCTAGTATATACCTTAAAAACACAGTGAATATCTAGTATATACCTTAGACACACAGTGGATATCTTGTATATACCTTAAGAACACAGTGCATATCTAGTATATACCTTAAAAACACAGTGGACATCTAATATATACCTTAAAAACACAGTTAATATCTAGTATATACCTTAAAGACACAGTGGATATCTGGTATATATCTTAAAGACACAGTGGATATCTAGTATATACCATAAAAACACAATGGATATCTAGTATATACCTTAAAGACACAGTGGATATCTAATATATATCTTAAAAACACAGTCGATATCTAATATATACCTTAAAAACACTATAGATATCTAGTATATACCTTAAAAACACAGTAGATATGTAATATATACCTTAAAAATACAGTGGATATCTAATATGCACCTCAAAAACACAGTGGATGTCAAGTATATACATTAAAACACAGTGGATATGTAATATATACCTTAAAAACACAGTGGATATCTAATATACACCTCAAAAACACAGTGGATGTCAAGTATATACATTAAAACACAGTGGATATCTAGTATATACCTTAAAAACACAGTGGATATGTAGTATATACCTTAAAAACACAGTGGATATCTAGTATATGCCTTAAAAACACAGTGGATATCTAGTATATACCTTAAAAACACAGTGGATATCTAGTATATACCTTAAAACACAGTGGATGTCAAGTATATACCTTAAAAACCCAGTAGATATCAAGTATATACCTTAAAAACACTATAGATATCTAGTATATACCTTAAAAACACAGTAGATATGTAATATATACCTTAAAAATACAGTGGATATCTAATACGCACCTCAAAAACACAGTGGATGTCAAGTATATACATTAAAACACAGTGAATATCTAGTATATACTTTAAAAACACAGTGGATATCTAATATATACCTTAAAAACACAGTGCATATCAAGTATATACCTTAATAACATGGTGGATATCTAATATATATCTTAAAAACACAGTGAATATCTAGTATATACCTTAAAAACACAGTGGATATCTAATATATACCTTAAAAACACAGTAGATATGTAATACATACCTTAAAAAAAGGTGGATATCTAATATATACCTTAAAAACACAGTGGATGTCAAGTATATACCTTAAAAACACAGTGGATATCTAGTATATACGTTAAAAACACAGTGAATATCTAATATATACCTTAGAAACACAGTGGATATCTAATAGATATCTTAAAAAACACAGTGGATATCTAGTATATACCTTAATAACCCAGTAGATATCAAGTATATACCTTACAAACACAGTAGATATCTAATATGTACCTTAAAAACACAGTGAATATCTAATATATACCTTAAAAACACAGTGGATATCTACTAAATATCTTAAAATCACAGTGGATATCTAGTATATACCTTAAAATCACAGTGGATATCTAATATATACCTTAATAACACAATGGATGTCAAGTATATACATTAAAAACACGGTAGATATCTAATATATATCTTAAAAACACAGTGGATATGTAATATATACTTTAAAACACAGTGGATATCTAGTATATACGTTAAAAACACAGTGAATATCTAATATATACCTTAGAAACACAGTGGATATCTAATAGATATCTTAAAAAACACAGTGGATATCTAGTATATACCTTAATAACCCAGTAGATATCAAGTATATACCTTACAAACACAGTAGATATCTAATATGTATCTTAAAAACACAGTGAATATCTAATATATACCTTAGAAACACAGTGGATATCTAATATATATCTTAAAAAACACAGTGGATGTCAAGTATATACATTAAAACACAGTGGATATCTAGTATATACCTTAGAAACACAGTGAATATCTAATATATATCTTAAAAACACAGGGATATATAGTATATACCTTAAAAACACAGTGGATGTCAAGTATATACCTTAAAAACACAGTGGATATCTAGTATATACGTTAAAAACACAGTGAATATCTAATATATACCTTAGAAACACAGTGGATATCTAATAGATATTTTAAAAAACACAGTGGATATCTAGTATATACCTTAATAACCCAGTAGATATCAAGTATATACCTTACAAACACAGTAGATATCTAATATGTACCTTAAAAACACAGTGAATATCTAATATATACCTTAGAAACACAGTGGATATCTAATATATATCTTAAAAAACACAGTGGATGTCAAGTATATACATTAAAACACAGTGGATATCTAGTATATACCTTAGAAACACAGTGAATATCTAATATATATCTTAAAAACACAGGGATATATAGTATATACCTTAAAAACACAGTGGATGTCAAGTATATACCTTAAAAACACAGTGGATATCTAGTATATACATTAAAAACACAGTGAATATCTAATATATACCTTAGAAACACAGTGGATATCTAATAGATATTTTAAAAAACACAGTGGATATCTAGTATATACCTTAATAACCCAGTAGATATCAAGTATATACCTTACAAACACAGTGGATATCTAATATATACCTTAAAAACACAGTGGATATCTACTATATATCTTAAAATCACAGTGGATATCTAGTATATACCTTAAAAACACAGTGGATATCTAATATATACCTTAATAACACAATGGATGTCAAGTATATACATTAAAAACACGGTAGATATCTAGTATATACCTTAAAAACACAGTGGATATCTAATATATATCTTAAAACACAGTAGATATCTAGTATATACCTTAAAAACACAGTGGATATCTAGTATATACGTTAAAAACACAGTGAATATCTAATATATACCTTAGAAACACAGTGGATATCTAATATATATCTTAAAAAACACAGTGGATGTCAAGTATATACATTAAAACACAGTGGATATCTAGTATATACCTTAGAAACACAGTGGATATCTAATATATATCTTAAAAACACAGGGATATATAGTATATGCCTTAAAAACACAGTGGATATCTAATATATACCTTAAAAACACAGTGGATATCTAATATATACCTTAAAAACACAGTGGATGTCAAGTATATATATTAAAACACAGTGGATATCTAGTATATACCTTAGAA
Organism: Tachypleus tridentatus; assembly: GCF_004210375.1. NCBI lineage: Eukaryota > Metazoa > Arthropoda > Merostomata > Xiphosura > Limulidae > Tachypleus > Tachypleus tridentatus. The sequence continues at coordinate 264,410,215 of NC_134837.1, read as the reverse complement.
ACACAGTGGATATCTAATATATATCTTAAAAACACAGTTGATATGTAATATATACTTTATAACACAATGGATATCTAATATATACCTTAGAAACGCAGTGGATATCTAATATATGCCTTGAAAACACAGTGGATATCAAGTATATACCTTAGAAACACAGTGGATATCTAATATATATCTTAAAACACAGTAGATATCTAGTATATACCTTAAAAACACAGTGGATATCTAGTACATGTGTTAAAAATCAGAAGAGATCTCTGATCTTATAATACCTTATACCTTATAATACACAATATATCACTAATAAATACTTCTAAAAACACAATGTGTCTCTAAAGTATGCCTTATACACCAAAAATGTCTCCTTGGTTATGACAAATATGATTAATACAATAAATGTGAAACAAAAAGTAGTTTAGGAAAATGATAACAGTATCAAGAAATGAAAATGTATATTTAAGATTATATGTTTATATCCTCTTTGTATTATATGTTTGTGTCCTCTCTGTATTATATGTCTATATCCTCAGTGTGTTATATGTTTATATGCTCTATGTATTATATGTTTGTGTCCTCTTTGTATTATATGTTTATATTATATGTTTATATCCTCAGTGTATTATATATTTATATCCTCAGTGTATTCTATGTTTATATCCTCAGTGTGTTATATTTTATATCCTCAGTTTATTATATGTTTATATCCTCTATGTGTCAGCCTATTTGTAGCTGAAATCTCCACCTTTTTTTCATGTTTATATCCTCAGTATATAATATTATTGTTCTTATAACCTCCACATTTTTATGTTTATATCCTCAGTGTATTTATTATCCACTCGTATTAATTCAAATGTATCTCGCAAATGTGTATCTTGGAATGTGTTAGTTTCTTTATCGTTTCTCAGTCTGGATAACATCCACTTTAACCCACAGCAAAGGATGTTATATATTGAATTAATTTATTATATTATTTAAAGGCTCGGCATGACCAGGTATTTAAGGCACTCGACTGGTAATCCGAGGGTCGCGAGTTCGAATCCCATCACACCAAATATGCTCGCCCTTTATCCCGAAGGGGCGTTACAATGTGACGATCAAAGCCACTATTTGTTGGTAAAAGATTAGCTGCCTTCCGTCTATATTTGCACTGCAAAATTAGGGACGGCTAGCGCAGATAGCCCTCGTGTAGCTTTGCGCGAAATTGTAAACAAAACAAACCAAAAAGTTCTCCAAATTTGTAGCGATTTTGTTGATAAGATGTCGTAAATCACTTGTTATGATATTTATGTATCGGGTTTTTAGAATGTAGATATAAACACGTAAGTAAAACATAAAATAGTTTTGATGTCGTGGGTTCATGTCGTCTTATATATGCTCTGTCCACCATGGATTATTGAACTTCGGATTGTAGCGTTGTAAATTCGTAAAGTATCACATGCCCACCACAAGACTATAACAATATAACTTCTAGACTTTTTTACATTTATTTTTATTTTCTTTAATGTCTTGGATACCTTTTGCGCTGTTATGTTTAATTGGCAGGAAACATTGTTCGTGTTAAATATTTTACGTCCTTCGTTTTCATGAAAAGTGACCGTTTCATAACCATGTCCTCTAGCGGAGAAAAACTTATTTAAACGTTTACCATGCTCTATTCCAAAACTAATATTTAAACTCACAACGTTCCAGTGGCTCAGTGAAATGTCTGGAGGTTTACGACACTAAAAACTGGGTTTCGATACCTGTGGTGGGCAGAGCACAAGTAGCCCATTCTGTTGCTTTGTGCTCAGTGAGTATTTTAATCCGTTTCATACGTCACTGAAGACATAACACTACGTCACAGATTAAATTGTTTTATATGGTAGCTGTAAAAATTTAACGATTCGTTTCCCCTTCTCTGCTCTCCCTCAATAATTCAGCCGTAAGTTTAAGAGTTTATAACACTTTAAATCGGGTTTAGATACCCCTAGTGAGCAGGGAATAGAAAATCCAGTCTACAGTTTTGTCCTTAATAGCAAACACTCTCCTTTTTGACGGATGTGTTTCGGATTTTGTAATCTGTAGAAAAAAAACTTTACAAGCCAAACGCGCATTAACTGAAATTATTTGCAATTAACCTAACAACGGTCGTTCAATACTAAATTTGATGATTGCTTTAATGTAGTAAATATATCTTATTTAACTACAGAATTCAGAACAAAAATATATTTCAAAGATTTATGTGTGTGTGTGTGTGTATATATACTTTCTAGCCACGTGCCCGGATCCACTAAATACGAAACTAAAGCAGAGAAAGATTTCGAAGTCTCATTGTGCTAGTGGTGTGGTCAATATATAAAATTGTGGTCACTTTTCTTGATATATTTTTAAAGGAAATTACGAGTTTGAAACATAACTGTCAATAGTCAGTATTTCACCAAAGTAAGAGTGTTCCAACTCTCATCAGGTAACCAAGTCTGGGACCCGCTGTTTCAAGGAATTATAATTACTTTCAAACCAATTTACGTAATGCTGTTGATAGCTGCCATCATGTGAAAAAAAAGGACTGAAATACTAACTACAAGAAAAACGAATTATAAACCAGAACTAGGTGACAGAAAGGAACTATCTGTCCAACAATGACAAGTTATTATAACGGAATTATGGATCAGAACAAGGTGACAGAAGGGAACTATATGTCCAACCACAACCACTTATTATAACAAAATTAGGTATCACAACTAGGTGACAGAAGGGAACTATATGTCCAACCACAACCAGTTATTATAACGGAATTATGGATGTTATAAACCAAAACTAGGTGGCAGAAGGGAACTATATGTCCAACCACAACAAGTTATTATAACGGAATTATGGATCAGAACAAGGTGACAGAAGGGAACTATATTTCCAACCACAACCAGTTATTATAACGGAATTATGGATCAGAACTAGATGACAGAAGGGAACTATATGTCCAACCACAACAAGTTATTATAACGGAATTATGGATCAGAACTAGATGACAGAAGGGAACTATATGTCCAACCACAACAAGTTATTATAACGGAATTATGGATCAGAACAAGGTGACAGAAGGGAACTATATTTCCAACCACAACCAGTTATTATAACGGAATTATGGATCAGAACTAGATGACAGAAGGGAACTATATGTCCAACCACAACCAGTTATTATAACGGAATTATGGATGTTATAAACCAAAACTAGGTGGCAGAAGGGAACTATATGTCCAACCACAACCAGTTATTATAACGGAATTATGGATGTTATAAACCAAAACTAGGTGGCAGAAGGGAACTATATTTCCAACCACAACCAGTTATTATAACGGAATTATGGATCAGAACTAGATGACAGAAGGGAACTATATGTCCAACCACAACCAGTTATTATAACGGAATTATGGATGTTATAAACCAAAACTAGGTGGCAGAAGGGAACTATATGTCCAACCACAACCAGTTATTATAACGGAATTATAGATCAGAACAAGGTGACAGAAGGGAACTATATGTCCAACCACAACAAGTTATTATAACGGAATTATGGATCAGAACAAGGTGACAGAAGGGAACTATATGTCCAACCACAACCAGTTATTATAACGGAATTATGGATCAGAACTAGATGACAGAAGGGAACTATATGTCCAACCACAACCAGTTATTATAACGGAATTATGGATCAAAACTAGGTGACAAAACGGAACTATATGTCCAACCACAACCACTTACTATAACGGAATTATGGATCAGAACAGAGGTGACAGAAGGGAACTACATTTTCAACCACAACCAGTTATTATAACGGAATTATGGATGTTATAAACCAGAACTAGGTGACAGAATGGAACTATATGTCCAACCACAACTAGTTATTATAACGGAATTATGGATCAGAACAGAGGTGACAGAAGGGAACTATATGTCCAACCACAACCACTTATTATAACGGAATTATGGATCAGAACAGAGGTGACAGAAGGGAACTATATGTCCAACCACAACCAGTTATTATAACGGAATTATGGATCAGAACATAATTTGATGTCCAAACACAACTAGATATCATAACAAAATTAAACGTAGAAACAGAATCAGACGAGAAATTATAACATAATCAGATTCCAGACTAGACATTATAACATAATCAGATGTCCAGACTAGGCATTATAACATAATCTGATGTCCAGAATAGACATTATAACATAATCAGATGTCCAGACTAGACATTATAACATAATCAGATATCCAGACTAGACATTATAACAGAATTAAATGTTCAGACAGAACAAAACATCACAAGATAATTAAGTGTCCAAAGAGAACTAGACATCATAACATAAGATCTCCAAACAGCACTAAACATCATAACATAATTAAATGCCGAAACATAATTAGATATTGAAACAGAACTAGAAATAACAACAAATTTAAATGTCGAAACAGATCAGATGTCCAACCAAAACTGGACACAATAACAGATCTAAATTATCTAAGAGATTTGGATGTTCATCCATAACTAGATATAAGAACAAAATTAGATGTCCAAATTTAATTAGCTGTCTGACCAGAAGTATCTGTCAGAACAAACCTAAACATCAAAACAAGGCTATATGTTCGAAAACATGGAATAACCCATAACTTCTTGACGAACAGAACCACCATTTTTTTAATCTTTAAGTCTTCAATATTTTTCTGAATATATGAGTTTCTCATTCAATTTTAAAATATTAATAATTAAATATATAAACTGAAGTTACAAATTTGTTTAAAAATCACAAAAAAAATTAAATTGGATATTATAAGATGATACATACATTGTGTAACTGAGACAATCATTTTTCTTTGTCCTCACCAGGAGACGCTTGCACGCTTGAAGAAACTTCTTTGTAATAAATGGGAATTCGTGTGCATGCAGGCCGAAGAGCAGGTCACGTAAGTTAAAGCAACCCTTTCTACACCAAACTATGTTAGATTCTTTGTAACCTTCGAGCATATGGTACAGTTAAAATTTCACAGAAGCTGCGATGCCACATAAAAGATTGAAATTTAGACCTTACCAAAACACAAATGTTAAGATTTGTTTATGTAGAATAATGTTCAAGTGCATTAGAAGTAAGAACATTAAAAAACTTTGTTATATATAATTAAATGTTGATTATTTCAGTCTGGCCAAAGAAAAGAAGAAATCTGATAAAATTATACTTGACAGTCAAGAAAAATCTTACTGGCGGGTCAACAGACCACCTGTAAGTGATTATCTTTATTGGTTATTTTTGGTTAACAAACCACCTGTGAGTGGTTTTCTCTATTGGTTGCTTTTGGTTAACAGACAACCTTTAAGTAATTATCTTTTTATTGATTGTTTTTGGTTAGCAGACAACCTGTAAGTTATTATCTTTATTGTTTGTTTTTGATTAACAGACAACCTGTAAGTCATTACCTTTATTGGTTGCTTTTGGTTAACAGACAACCTATAAGTGATTATCTTTTTGTTTTTTTGGTTAACAGACAACTAACTTATTATCTTTATTGTTTTTGGTTAACAAACAACCTGTAAATGATTATCTTTATTGTTTGTTTTTGGTTAACAGACAACCTGCAAGTGATTATCTTTTTATTGGTTGTTTTTTATATGTATTCATCTTTAGTCCTCGCATGTATTTGTAATCTCAAATTATAATACACTAAGTAATGGTAAAATATTGAATGTAAAATAACTAAAGTCGAGTTTTAACACATAAATGTTTTCTTTGAATAAAAGATTATAAACTATCAATCTAGAAAACAGATTTAATTCCACATCACATACGTGTAAAGTTTGGGTTGTTAGTTATTTTACAAGTGCGATGCTGTGGTAACAAGTTAAAAAGCTAAATTTATGTTTGAAATTAAAAACTGTTTGCTCGATTGCAAAGCTAACTGACTAATAAGGTGTCTGCATTGAATCAGTCATAAAAATCGAACCTTAACTTAAAGCTTTATAAGCTTTTGTTGTTGTTTTTTTAATTTCGTGAAAACCTACAAGAGGGCTATCTGCGTTAGCCGACCCTAATTTAGCAGTGTAAGAATAGACAGAAGGCAGCTAGTCATCACCACCCACTGCCAACTCTTGGGCTACTCTTTTGTCAACGAATAGCGGGATTGACTGTAACATTGTAACGCCTCCACGGCTGAAAGAGCAAGCATGTTGGGTGCGACGAGGGTTCGAACTCGCGACCCTCAGATTACAAGTCGAGTGCCTTAAAACACTTGGCGATGCCGGGCCACAATATAAGCTCACAAGGTAAAGTAATATTCGAAAGGTGGCAGCACTGACTAGGTATAGAGGGCTGGGATTGTTCCATCAAATGGTATTTTAAATATCTCCTCAGTAGGTCATCAAAACTTTACAACACTATATAATGTTTCTTTTACAACAATATCAGTGTAATTGCTGAGTCACAAGTTCTGGTAACATCTGTAAACATTGTATAACAGTATCTATGTAATGACTGAGCCACAAGTTCTGGTAATGTCTGTACTATTTTTTCTGTTAACATTCGACTACATTACTTAGAAAAGTTATCGAAGTGAGGAAATATATATTTAAGCACAATTGGTCATATGTGTTATTGTCACAACGAATATCAAAACGCTGTTTCTTGTGTTATACGTCCACAGACTTATTGTTCAACCACCGAGGGGTAAAGTAAAGACACAATGCCAAGTTATTATGTATAGTTACCAGTAACATAACCCACGGAACTTGAAGGTATAAGCACTCGGCTTGGTGTGCCCTGTGGTCACTAGTCACTCACACACGTTTTTTTATATTTATAATGTTTTTAAGTCTACTAAATACTGTAGCTTTATTTAGTTCTGTTTACCCTGTTCTGGTGTCGGTTTAAATTACAAGAGACGTTTCATCAGGTCAGAGATCAAACTCCACTAACAAACATAACATCAACATCATTTATAAAATACAATGCAACAACTGCCACGACTTCTATATTGGAGAAACAAGCAGAAAAATGGAAACTAAATTCAAAGAACAAAAACAGCAACAAAAGACAAAACCTTCACACGTTTCTGAACACTGCAAACCAAATAAACACAACATAACCATAGAAAACACCCAGATACTAAGTATGGAAACAAATATAAACAAAAGCAACATCAAAGAAGCCTTACTTATACAGCAACTAAACAAAACTTAAACCAGTATAAAAGACACCTTTATAACTATACTAATTAATAACCTAACATCCAACTGCAGCGCCCCCTACAATCTCTTGCCCGTTTACACTCTCGTCCCTAAGACATGTGCCGGCATGGTCAGTTACAAACTCTCTCTTTATTAACCTGATTGTTTTTGTTTGTTTGTTTTTGAATTTCGCGCAAAACTACACCAGGGCTATCTGTGCTAGCCGTCCCCAATTTAGCAGTGTAAGACTAGAGGGAAGGCAGCTGGTCATCACCACCCACCTCAAACTCTTGGACTACTCTTTTACCAACCTTTGACCGTCATATTATAACGCCCCCACGGCTGAAAGGGCGAACATGTTTGGTGCGATGGGGATTCGAACCTGTGACTCTCACATTATGAGTTAAACGTCCTAATCGCTTGGCCATGCCAGGCCAATGGGATATGTATATCAAAATTCGATATGACTACTAAAGTCCTGATTTTCAAAACAAGACGAAATTATGTCTTGCTATTAAACGTAAGAATACTTTATATTTCAATCAATGCTGATGGTTTAGAACCTTTGTTTTAATATTACGTAACTTTTATTTATTATATTTTTTTCTGTTTTACCTTTCACACAAATGCGAGTGACATCTGTCAAGTCTTACAGTATTTAGATCGGAAATAGTATTTTGTTGAAGTTAAAATCCTGTGAATATTTCTGTACATCCAAATACTGACAACAAGTTAAACTTCACCTTACAGCCAGGAATCGTTAGCTGCTTTGAGAGAAGCCCAGTAGCTAACAAACAAACAACGAAGAAACCTAGGACTAAAGAAGATGTAAAGAAACAGGTAATCGTTTTAGGAAGTTTTTAATACACAAGTCCAGTGTTTCTGTTCACATTATTCATCTACAGACGATTTGTCCGTTTGTAATTAAGCACAAAGCTACACAATGGGCTATCTGTTCACTGCCTATCACGGGTATCGAAACCCGGATTTTAGCGCTGTAAGACCGCGACGTACCACAGAGGAGAACGCTACAGACGATGTGCAGCAGAAGTTGTTTTGAATGGATGTTAGAACAAGTAGAAATGGTTGAATTTAAAACTACTTCAACAGAAGACTAGATGAATCTAATGTTTCCAAAAGTTAGAAAAGGGATATTTTTCATCATATAATATTGATATAATTGAAATGAAAAACAATGAACAGAAGACTTTTTTTCTCATAATAATTCTCATTATTTCTTCAGATTAAGAAGTACACATATATTTTTAATGAGTTGACGAGATAATTAATTACTGACATGTGTTTCGTCAGTTCAGTCTCTGACGAATAACTATCTCTGTAAATGTCTAAGACAAACTTTAGAAGGATGTAGACAGCCCATTTTTTATCGTACACGACCGTTATATTCCACACTTTTAGTTTTATTGTGCACTAACACAAACATATCATTTATCTTTATTCTCTATTATTTGTGTGTACAAACGATTCAGTTTTTAAGTGAGTCGTTTTTAATTGTAATATATAAACATGTTTAACAGTTTGTGCCTTGTAACTGGAGCAAGCGCAAACGAGAAAACTGTTTAGTAGTTCGTCATTCCTTGTACAAGGTTGTTTTCTCAACTCCTAAGTTTGTAACCTATATATTAATACCTAGTTATTTTCTTCTATTCTTCAGGTTGAGTTTCTTAAACAATACGTTTATAAACCAAGAACGAAGCCTCAACAAGTGCTAGAGAAGTAAGTAGTGACCAAGTCATTTTATATATAAATACATTCAGACGTATATTGTTGTCTTTGATTTAACAAGTACATTCATGTGTATATTGTTGTATTTGATTTAATAAGTACATTCATACGTATATTGTTGTCATTGTTTTAGTAAGTACATTCATACGTATATTGTTGTCTTCGTTTTAATATATGCATTCATACGTATACTGTTGTCTTCGTTTTAATATATGCATTCATACGTATATTGTTGTCTTCGTTTTAATAAATACATTCAGACGTATATTGTTGTATTTGTTTTAATACGTACATTCATACGTATATTGTTATCTTTTTAATAAATACATTCAGACTATATTGTTGTCTTTGTTTTAATACTACATTCGTATGTATATTGTTGTATTTGTTCTAGTATGTACATTCATATGTATATTGTATTTGTTTTAGTATGTACATTCATATGTATATTGTTGTATTTGTTCTAGTATGTACATTCATATGTATATTGTATTTGTTTTAGTATGTACATTCATATGTATATTGTATTTGTTTTAGTATGTACATCCATATGTATATTGTATTTGTTTTAGTATGTACATTCATATGTATATTGTTGTATTTGTTCTAGTATGTACATTCATATGTATATTGTATTTGTTTTAGTATGTACATTCATATGTATATTGTTGTATTTGTTTTAGTATGTACATTCATATGTATATTGTTGTATTTGTTTTAGTATGTACATTCATATGTATACTGTTGTCTTTGTTTTAGTATGTACATTCATATGTACATATATATTATCTTTGTTTTATACATATAAATTATTCATTTCCTTGACACCCTTTTTGCACGTTTATAAAATTATTACTATTTCATAATATCAACAGTGAACAAAGAAAATATATATACAGTGTAAAGAAACTAAAGGTTATTTTTCTCCGGTGAAGAAGTGAATCAAGATGGACAGAAATATAAAGAAATTTTTTTTTTAATATAAACCTTTTGAAATATTAAGTAACAACTAGAACTGATAATTAATTATGTAACCAACAAATCTTTATAATATTACGTAACTTTGTCTAAATAATTATTTGTCTACAGTTCGTCATACAAAACTTTATTCTAAAAAAAAAATGTATTTCAGATTTTGCTTACTTCAATAATTTCCGTAGTAATATTTGCGCCATATTTGACTTTCAGTCCTTTTGGAAAGTTTCTTTGTAAACCTAGTAGAAGAACAGAAACAGTAAGTCTTACTGTAAGGTACTTCATGAGTTTAAACACTTACTGGTTATTGGAATTTCAACTTTATATATATAAATATACATTTCCTTATGTTTCATTATAAAAAGTGTATTTTTATATATACAAACTTGACTTAATTATTTACAACGCTAAATTAACCTCACTCCAACGAAGTATACCCAATCTTATAAACGACGCCATATCAGATAAATAATATTTCTCGTCATTCACCGTGAGAAAATAACAAGATATTACTGTATTTTATGTATTTAAGATATATTAAAATACCTTCTAATGATTATATCATGGATTCTCTCTACAGTTTAATCCAATGGTGTAAGGATTATGCCGATTTGGATCCGTTTATATCGAGTGCTCAGCCGTCAAATCCATGGATATCTGACGACGCCACCTTCTGGCATCTAAACTATGACCTGTAAGAATAAAACCTAGTTAATTATACCAACTACTGTCGCATGGAATAAAACATGTAAAATCCTGCTAACGACGACATACAAGTCTGACATTAGTTAAGCCTAATATAATGAAGTTAAGATGAAAAATGTAGCATTCGAGAATATGTGAGGCTGGCACGAATTCAACTTATTACAGGACAGTTAATGTGTAATTGTGTCACGCCATATAAACAAGAGCAGTTAAGTTTAGAATGAGTAAAGCCGAATATAAGATAGTTAATCTGGAACACGTAGCATCTTTATGAATGAGAGCACGTAAGTCAAGCATAAACTAAGCCTAATATTACCTAACTAATATTGTTCTTTTTGCTTAACTGTTTATTTCTGAATCTTGAATAATATTGAAATCATTTTGACCTGAGTAGTGGTAGTTTGTCGATGGTGACGCATTAGTAATTTGTCATGATTCTTTGAGTTTATTACGTTTTTAAAGCAATGGTTTCCCAGACAAACACCACTTCTATGTTTATATACTAATTTAGTGCCTGATATATCTTAGAATGGTTCATGGTACTCGAACCTTTCAGAATTTTCGTACAAAACTAAACGACGGCCATTTGCGCGTTGCTGTCCCTAATTTTGAAATTATAGACTAAACGATTGTTTGTTATTAAGTACAAAGCTGCACAAAGGATTATCTGTGCTCTACCCACCACGAGTATCGAAACCCGATTTCTTGTGGTATAAGTTCGCAGACATACCATCATGCCAATTGAGGGCGACTAAACGAAAGACATCTAGTCAACAATAACTATCACCAACTCGTGGACTGCTATTTTCTGGTCATATAGTGGTATTTGACTATCCTGCACTCTTATAGAACACTCACAGTCCAAAAACCAAAAGCACGTTTCTGAGACAACTGGTCGCAAACCATGAATCATTAGGTTTACAACAAATAATAGTGATAGGGAAATGTTTAGTAAGCACTCAGCTACACCAGGCCCTATTGAATAGTTTATAAGTTCACTAACCCTTCCTCTGTTCACAACAAGAAATCGAACCCTGGCTCACTAACCCGTTCTCAGAGACACTAACTTGTGAACCAGTACCCTTCTTTTGGAGTACAGTTTATGTTTGTTTAATACAAAGCTTCACAAAGGGATTTTGCATGGAATCAAACCTCAGATTTTAGCACATTAAGCTCAGGAACTTACTATCAGCGATCGCCCATCAGGGACCGAAAATAAAAGGAAAGTTTGTCACAGATTATTTGTTTGTTTGAATTTCGCGCAAAGCTACACGAGGGCTATCTGCGCTAGCCGTCCCTAATTTAACAGTGTAAGACTAGTGAGAAGGCAGCTAGTCATCCCCCCCCGCCAACTCTTGGGCTACTCTTTTACCAACGACTAGGGGGATTGACCGTCACATTAAAACGCTCCACGGCTTAAAGGGCGAGCATGTTTGGTGTGACCCTGCAATTACGAGTTGAACGCCTTAACCCACCTGGCCATACCGGGCCTACAGATTATTTTAACTGGAGTTGCAGAATGCGAGAAAGAAATTGCTTTGATTAATAAAAATTACGTTTCGGTGTATTTAATAAACCTGTTCGCCTAGATTTCTTACTGCTTTTTAAGTTTTCAAAAAAAATCAAATTAATTCCAATACCTTTAAGCATTATTTTCGATTATTTCAGGGTTAAAACACCAACAGAAAAACGAGTCAGGCGGTGGGCGATTTCACTAGAAGAACTCTTAACGGATCCTACTGGAGTTGTAGAGTTCAAGGAATACCTGAGAAAAGAATACAGCTACGAAAACATTCTCTTCTGGAAAGCCGTGCAAGCGTTGAAACGTGGTTCCCAGTCGTGTGTTCCTGACAGAGTGAAAATCATTTACGAGTAACGTACAAACCTTTGTAACTTCCGTGTGATAGATTGATCTGACTAAAAAACTCGTCTCACCTTTTAAATCACAAAGAGGGAGGAAGGGAAAGAGATAAAAGAATGAAGAAATATTTAAGACAATCTATCCATTGTTTGAGATGTTAGACTTTCATTCCACGTGTCTAACTCTGATTGGTCTAACTGTTATATTGTCCCTGATTAGATCTAGCAAGGTCATATTTTATTAACGAGTGTTCATATAAATATGTAATGTATCATTTGTAGAAGATTTTGAATGTTAGCAAAACTTAGTGACACGAACGCTGTTCAACTTCGTGAAGTTGTGCAAAGCTCATTCACGTGTGCACAAAGCGAGAGATGGTTTTACTGTACTTGTTGAAAATTTTTAATCATGAAAAATCTGGTGAATAATTAGCCACTCGATACTTCTCCCAGGGGGTACTTTTCACACACGTCACCTAGTCATTCTGTAAGTAAAACGAGGATCCAATTCACGAAATATGTGACTAGAAAACACTTTAGAACGTATCTAAACACTTCTCTGTTGACACCTTCCGTGGAAAAGTTCAATAATACAAAAAAATGGGAATTACCCTTGATGATTTAACTGTCACAGAACATTCTAGAGTTGATATATCTATGTGTTGAACGCGATACACACCATCAAACTGAACTGTAAAGATAAGGACAATTTTAGTGGACAAGGAATGTTCGACTTTCTAAACTAAAAGTAAAAGAGATACTATGATATTTCATGCACTAACTAACACATAACGTGGGTTCTAGGATAAAATATTGATAAGAACAGAGCATAAGGTTTGGTCTAATCTCTGTCAAATAGATGAAGTATAATTCTCGGTATTTTCTTAAAATTAATCTAAAAGGCTTAGACTATCTTTTGATGTGATATATTAACTTGTTATTCACTGTTCTTGTACATAGAGAATTCTTAGCCCCTGGTGCATCTTGTGAAGTAAACCTGGACAGCAAGACAGTAGAAGAAACACAGGCACTTTTGAAGAGTCCCTCACGCTACACTTTCGATGCTGCTCAAGACCACGTCTTCTCCCTGATGAAGAAAGACTCTTATCCTCGCTTTCTTCGGTCTGACCACTACAAGAACCTCATCAGTAATGCCCAACAGGCGGCCCAGAAAAAGAAGTAAAATAATTAACAGTTTTAAGTCATTTGCAAAAGTCTCTTACATTACAGTGACAGTACTTGTCTTACCAGTTCTAGAGAATGTCCAACTGTGACATAAATACTTAATGAAAGATGTGATTACTAAAACCATAATAAACTGATTCACTATTGTGTCCCCTCGCCATAGTGATGTTTTGTAAGACGACCAGGTTTAAGTTTAATATAATCTTTCTCGTGTATGAAAAGTGTATTCACTATTGTGTCCCCTCGCCATAGTGATGTTTTGTAAGACGACCAGGTTTAAGTTTAATATAATCTTTCTCACTATTGTGTCCCCTCGCCATAGTGATGTTTTGTAAGACGACCAGGTTTAAGTTTAATATAATCTTTCTCGTGTATGAAAAGTGTAGATAAAAATATTGGGTGTGTAAATGACAATTTATTGTTCATTGTGATAGATTTTTCAATTTTGGTGCTCCAACCCGAAAGAAGGTGGCGCCAGCAGCTGTGAAAGTAAAAAGGAGGAACAGTGGACCTCGTATGACTGGTAGTACTGTGGACATAAGCCTATGTTCCCGAAACACAGGTTTGGAACATCCTTTTACAGGAAAACATTCCCACAGCACAAGTGACCTGCATGACCTTGAAACACCTTCTGACAAACTGTCGTGCAGCAGGTAAGTTTTACCGTTTCTTGATGTTTGGTTTGAATTTTGTTCGTAGCTACTGTGGAGGTATCTGCACAAGCCGTCCTTAAATAGACTAGAGCCAACACCACCTACTTCCAATTCTTGAGCAATTCTTTTATCGACGAATAGTGGCAGTGACCCAATATATGTGCCCCACAGCTGGAAAAACGAGAATGTTCCATGACCAGGTTTCGGTCTGTAGATTGCAACTCAATCACCAGGCCATATCAAGCAGTTTCACGATGTACTCTTGTCTTTATGACAAATCTTTCCTCACACAAAGCTAAACTTAAAGCTGTAAATTCAATTCCAAAAATTCCAGATAAAATACACAAGTTTGGTAATACTTCGACTCGTTACATCTGTTTTACTTATTATTTTGTAACAAGACTTCAATGGCACAGCAGAATAACAATGGTGACAAATGAGTGGGTTAAGCCCCCCTCAACTAGTAGTAGATACCAGTCATACTTCTAGGCTGACTGGAACAAATGTCTTGTTACAGTCACGCAGGCCAACCTCTAACTGGAAATTATTCGACTCCAGGCCAAAAGTGTACGAAATAAAACTCGAATAATAATATGTATTTTTTATCGAAACCTTTCTTGAACAAACTTAATCTTCGATATCAGTCGTTGTTGTAGTCAACTCACAAGTCTGTGTATTTAATTTTTTACTCTTAGACCACACATGTATATATATATATTAATATTATTAATCTACTTTAAGAAACTTCAGAACTATTAAGGGTGGAAGATGATAGGTGATGTTCAGTAGAAGGATTTTGGTGGTGGCTTAATTTTTCTACTTTTAACTTTAATATATTTCTTTAGGGGTAACTGTCTTCTCGCAACTGGCTGTAGACAGTGAAAAGATGTAAAAGTTGAGACTTGTGGGTATTGGCATTTAACAATGCACCCTTAAACTTGTGGGTATTGGAATTTAACAATGCACCCTTAAACTTGTGGTATTGGAATTTAACAATGCACCCTTAAACTTGTGGGTATTGGAATTTAACAATGCACCCTTAAACTTGTGGGTATTGGAATTTAACAATGCACCCTTAAACTTGTGGGTACTGGAATTTAACAATGCACCCTTAAACTTGTGGGTATTGAAATTTAACAATGCACCCTTAAACAATATTTCCATGATTCTTGACTTATTTTCTACTGCGTTTGGATTTTGTCTGATGGGGCATCCCCCCATGGTTTTGGGTGCTATTTCTATAGGCAATCCCGTCATGAACTTTAGATGCAATTGATTTATATAAACGTTTTGAAATTATCTCACATATATGTGTATTAGCTAGTACTTAGGTCATAAGCATTTGTTATTTAGTCCTCAGACCACAAAACTTGTAGATTTATTTTATTTAGTCCTTGGATCACAAAAACCGATGTATTTATTTTATTTATTCCTTAGGCCACAAAACTTATATATTTATTTTATTAAGCTCTTAGGCCACAAAACCAATGTATTTATTTTATTTATTCCTTAGGCCACAAAACGTATACAGTTTGGACACCAAGAAATGAAGTTATCACAGGAAAACGTATAAAAATGTATTATATTTCATTTTTTCCAGACTCTCGTCTCCATCAGTTTCACGCGATCGAGTTTACGACAGTGGACACAGCACGCTCCAAGTTCCACGGGAATCTCAGCGTTTGGAGTATTCTAGCGGTTCCTTGGACGAGACAAGCCCCAATCTTTCCTTGGCTGTTCCTCGTCGCACCAAGAACCTAGTTGCCCCATGGGAGTCAGAAGACTAGGTTTCAAGATTTAGCCACACTTTGAACAGTTCGTGTCAAGTTAATTGTTATAGTCCAGTTTAGTCAATTTCATGATTCTTCCATGATGCCAGTTACATTAAATTGCATAATTTATTTCACAGTCAGTATGTTCCATGGTACTCTGCCAAAGTTACCGTTTGAAGTTGAAATTGAATGTTACACGTGGTTGTAATTATTATTACCTGGACAACTTAGACAGTCTTAAATACATTCAAAGTAAAGAAAGATAAATAATAAATATGAGCATTAAGTTCGTTCGTTTCTCTACTTTTAGTTAACACAACTTTATCCAATATGTACGCTTAAAAGTGGAGAACTGACACTCGTAGAAAATTATAAAGTCCTTTCGTTTAAGGACAGTTCCTTTAATGTTGACTGCATATTGGGCATTGATTGGCCTTCTGAAACAAAACACTCGAAACTATGGGAAACTTAAGTTTGTAACTAGTATCACTGGCAACTCCTAGTTAGTTTCATGTTACGGGTCGGGCTCTTTAATTTGTGTTATTGTTCAGCTGTGTGGTTAGCTTATTTTTTATCACTATCTAACTGACACCAAAAGTTATATAGTGATACAAATCCGGTTCTCCCTGTGGTTTCAAGTTTATCGAAGTAACCAGGTCAGACTGGACTGAAGCAATATTCCAACAGACCATCTTTATGAAGGGACCTTGTGGTAAATATAAGTTTTAATCTTAGAGTATTTCTCCTCATTCAGCAACTTTTTACAATTTCAAGTCCAAACAAACAGCAGAACAATCAAGAGGACGTGTTTTTTCTTGTTGTTGTTTTTTTACCCATTGTTCACAATTACTAAAGTCGATTTGAACTCGGTTGCATAGCAACGTTGAAAATTTTGACTCGTATTAATTAGTTTGTGAGCGTTAAGACCCGAAGGTGATTTGATGACAGTGATTTAATTTTTCTTAATTTTAAAAAAACAACATTATTGCATATCTTCGAACATTTGAAAGAATAATTTTGATCATAATTTTGTTGTTTTTTTAAACTTTGGGATTTAAACGAGTATTGTCTTGGAGAAAACTGTGTTTTTTACACAAAATTTCTTATTCGTGCCAAACAATGAACATGCATTGGTGCACGTACACAGTTTCCATTTTAGGATAAAAACTGGCTCTCAAACTGAATAAAATTCACGTCTATCCTACATACTATTTTAAATTTTATTCTACGTAAGTAACGATAAATAATATTGCTTTGGGGTACTACGTCGTAAACTGAATTAATAAAAATAATTGTTTCAGGTAAAAAAAGATTGTTTTCAGGAACAGAATGAAAAGCTTACGTTTGTTTTTTTATATATTTTTAATCGTGTGAGATAGGTTTGACAACACAGACTGATCACGTGACTAGAATTTCAGGCTTGAGAAGTGTAGGAAAGGCTGATGCCTTTACTCGTCTGTGATTTACTTTATAAATAGTAAATACTCCAACATTCTCAGCAAAAACTTGCTGCAGTAGTTTCCTAGACGCATAGTATATGTAAGTATATATATATATTTCTGTCTGTGTAGTTTAATTTTCATCAGCATAGTAACGATGGTAACTATGTCAAGTACTTTAACCATCACAAACGTTTGGATAGTTACAAATACCTAAAGTATTTTGTTTTATTTATATTCGTTTGAAATACGTACGTTCAGTCGTGCAATAGTTCTGATGGACACTCCACCAGCTCCATACTCTAACGTC
The DNA here is from genome assembly GCF_004210375.1 of Tachypleus tridentatus. NCBI lineage: Eukaryota > Metazoa > Arthropoda > Merostomata > Xiphosura > Limulidae > Tachypleus > Tachypleus tridentatus. Next base: position 264,392,375 of record NC_134837.1, on the reverse strand, counting down.
CAATCAGAGGTGGCTAAAATGTACAGAGGAACTTGAAAACAGCAAATGAACCAATTACCAATACACTATATATTCAGCATGTTATAAAGTAGATTGTATTAATAAGAATTGTAATAGAGTATTGTATATTAATATAAATCAGTAAAGCTGACAAAACTTTATGTCAAGTGAATGTCTTACAGTTATAGCCTTGTTGTGTCTCTGACAGCTTCACTATACTTCTAATTCCCATTTCTTGATTTTTAAGCCTGTCTTTCCTTATTAACCATAAGGTTCAACTCTATATTTTCTTATTTTAAGCCTATCTTTCCTTATTAACTATTAAGTTTAACTCTGTGTTTTCTTGTTTTAAGCCTATCTTTCCTTATTAACCATAAGGTTCAACTCAATATTTTCTTGTTTTAAGCCTATCTTTCCTTATTAACCGTAAGGTTCAACTCAAAATTTTCTTGTCTTAAGCCTATCTTTCCTTATTAACCGTTAAGTTCAACTCTGTCTATTCTTATTCCTAAGCCTATCTTTCCTTATTAACCGTAAAGTTTAACTCTGTCTATTCTTGTTTCTAAGCCTATCTTTCCTTATCATAACTCTCTTTTTTATTATTTTTAAGCCTATCTTCCCAAATTAATTCTGTTTCGTTTTTTAAGGTCTGTTTGTTTCATCCTCTAGATGAACGTTTCATTACTGCCATCAATCAAAATGTGCATACGTACATTAAAGGCCATCTTGATATTATCATTAGTCTTGAGACGGTCTTAATACGTCATATGTACTGCATTACGCTGTATAAGCAGCGCTCGTTTGAACAAAAGTTTAGGAATGTTCTGTGACCAAGCTACAATCAGAGATAAATTCTGATAGATAGCTTTATATATAAATTCTTTATTCATTTTACTACAATAAAAGGTGCTTGTTTCCAAAGTTATTATTGTTGTTTTTTAAAGTGAATAAATATAGTTGAGAGCACTTATTTCTCTACTGTTTATCAGTATCAGCTTCCAATAGTGACAAATGCGAACAAAGTCGAATTTAAAAGTTGTGATACGGCTACAACATGCAACGGAGTTTTATTCATTGCTTATTCAACCCGTCTTCAAACTTTTATTTTCTAAAATGTGGATTTATTGTCGTCAAATTTAAGTTAATTTATGTAGAGTGTTATTTGAAAAAATTAAAAATTTTCTTTTTCCCATACCTCATATTTTTTCAGACCCGTTATTTATGGCTATTTATTCAAAAACAATACTTGCAAATTTAAGATCATAGTGGGATCTCGTATGAAATAATCGAAGCGTTTGTTTGAATTTCGCACGTAGCCGACCCTAATTAGCAATGTGAGACTAAAGGGAAGGAAGCTTGTCATCACCACCCGCCGCCAACACTTGGGCTACTTACTCTTTTCCCAATGAATAGTGGGATTGACCATCACATTATAACACTCCACGGCTGAAGGGGCAAGCATGTTTGGTGTGATGAGGTTACGAACTCGCGAACATCTGATTGTAAATCAAGCGCCCTCACCACTTTGTGTCATTGTAACAAAGTGCATGTGATTTTACACATTAGGCTTAAATCATAGCAATATGACACAAAAACTCTAGCCAAGTAATGTTAATTCCTTTATGTCTATTTGAAGAAAATATATTATTTCTAGAAAAAAAACTGCCAGTAGCCCCTTGGGTGGGATTACGATGTGGGTAAGGGAATAAACTGGTACTCAACTATTCTTTCTGTGAGATATGGTATAACCATGACATTGGACTGTTCTTCTGACCCCCACCCTCCCCGTTACACACACTAACATTTTGGTCCAGAACTTCCCTGAAGATTTTTTTACAACCATACAATTGTATTTTAACTTTGACACGCGACGCGTTATCTCACTCACCTCATATATTTAGGTCGAGTATAAAATTAATCAAACAGTGAAGAATGCTTCACCAAATACTTTTACTTGTTATGTCTGAACTGAAATTTCTATCATCGTAAATACGTTTTTAATACTTACATACACCGGTGAATTTTCAAGTGAACAAATATTTTTAAAGGTATACTATTTGTGACCAACTGCACTCTAAGAAAACCTCTATTTGATCCTAGATGTCGCTCATGCATACAATACGTATAACGAATCAGAATTTCGTTTTACTATAAATATAAATGTTTCAATAAAGCAAAGTATAAGTATACTTTATAAATAAATAGCATGACTAATATACATAAGAATAGTCAATTTCATGGTACTCATAAAACAATTGAAACTTTGATTAAGATTTTCATAACTATTTCAAATAATTCTCTATTTGGTTGAGATATTTTTGAATACCAAAAGTTTACACTCAGAACGTGGCCTGGTATTTAATGTATCAGACTGGAATACGAGGGATTAAGGTTTTAGACGTGTTGCTGCCAAACAAGATTCGCGCTTCCAGCTGTGGGTGCGTAATAAGAGTGACGGTCAATTTCACTATAAGTTTAGAAAAATTCGCTTTTTGCGGTATGTGTTTAAAAATATTTTGTAATTATGATGCTTATAGATACCATCTCTTTTCCCGCCCAGTCGCTCGGCGTTAGTCTGAAGACTTATAAACGCTAAAAATCAGGTTTCGATATTTGTGGTAAGAAAAGCACAGATGAGCCAGTGTGTAGTTTTATGATGATAACCAAAAGAACATATTCCATTCCTTGTATGGTTCGGGTGAGCACAATCTGACACTCTATTTCCGAACTCATTCAGTTATTGGGTCAGAAGAAAGTTTTACGCACACTCATAAGTTCTATAAACATTGCCCGAAATTACGTCACTCTAATGTCAATGTCTTGCTTTAAAATGGGACTTCACAATTTGCTTGCTGTTAAGCGCAAAGCTACAATGAGTAGTCTGTAATTACGACGGGTTTCGAAACCTAAATTTTTGGTTTCTAAGCCCGCTGAGCCACGGAGGGGACACACTTTAACGAAGGTTATATCTAATAGTTTCAAGTTTTTATTTTCTAAATATTTGGTATAAAAATCGTAAAGTTCACTTCCAAAATATTTCATATTATTTCGCAGGAATACTGTATTGTTGTTGTTTTTTTATTCTGTAATAACAAACGTACAGTAATAACCATTTTGGTTTATGAATATATATTCAAACCTCTGTTGCATATTGTAACACGTGTGACCGCTCTCACCTCCAGCTAACAGTCAGCCGGGCAAAGTCAGGCGGTGAGGGCTCGCAGTCTTAATCCCCGTCCCACCAAATATGGTCGCCTCTTCAGCCGTGGGGGCGTTATAAAGTGATGATCAACTCTATTATACGTTGGTAAAAAGAGTAGTCCAAGAATTGACGGTAGATGATTCTAACTATAGGGCCTGGCATGGCCAAGCGCGTAAGGCGTGCGACTCGTAATCCGGGGTTCGCGCCCGCGTCGCGCCAAACATGCTCGCCCTCCCAGCCGTGGGGGCGTTATATGTGACGGTCAATCCCACTATTCGTTGGTAAAAGAGTAGCCCAAGAGTTGGCGATGGGTGGTGATGACTAGCTGCCTTCCCTCTAGTCATTCACTGCTAAATTAGGGACGGCTAGCACAGATAGCCCTCGAGTAGCTTTGTGCGAAATTCCAAAACAAAAACAAACGATTCTAACTAGCTGCCTCCCCTCTAGTCTACCACAACTAGCGAATATCGCCTTGATGTAGCTTTACGCGAAAGTTAAACCAAGCCAGGTAAACGTCTAAATAAACTATGGAAATAATTTCATTGTTTCTTCAATTGAACAATGTCATTTCTGGCAATGTATTCATTAATAACTTACCAATATATATTTTTTTTCTAGCAGTATAACTCTGGTTCAGTTAGAAGTTCAAAGAATGAGTTTTCCTCATTGATCATGCGTGCAATAGACAATAAAACAAACACTCATTAACACTTGCAACCAAACTTCCTGTATTATTGGTAGATGCACTAATTACAATAAAGTTAGTGTTAAGGGCGCTTGACTCACAAACTGCGGGTCGTGGGCTAGAATCCTCGTAAACAAGCATGCTCGCCCTTTCAGCGTGGACGTTTTATTGTGAAGATCAACCACACTATTCATTCGTAAAGAGTAGTCTAAAAGCTGGCGGTGGGTACTGTTAACTAGCTGCCTTCCCTCAAGTCTATCACTTTTAAATTGGGGGTATCTTGTCCTCGATAGCTTTTGGCATAATGCTAAACAAACAAATCCAAACTAGGATTTAAAAGTACTGCCATAACAAGTTGAGGAATGGCAGGAAGTGGTGATCTGGTTTACGTTTAGGTAGTTGAATCATTAACTGTAAAACCAAGAAAAGAAACAGACTTGAAAGTTTGATTCCGTCAGTTAAATGCTTTAGGTGGGATTGGCCGTTTCAAAGTGGTCTTGTTTTGTTTGGTGTTTAAAAACAACGACAAATATCAACAGCGCTGTAGACGTAACACTTTCCTATTTTTCTAACAGGTATTTGGTTTGTTTATTAGAAACATTTCGCTCAAAATTGTCAAGGGACTACTTTCTCAGAGCCGTCTTTAATTTTGAAGTGGTAGACTAAAGAGAAAGCAGCTAGTCAACAACACACGCCTAATGAATTACTCTTCGTGTTTTCTTATAGCAAAGCCACATGGGCTATTTGCTGACCCCACCGAGGGGAATCAAACCCCTGATTTTAGCGTTGTAAATACGGAGACATACCGCTGTACAAACGGGGGGCAGGATTACTCTTGTCTGGCTGAATAGTGTAACTTACGTGTGGCTCTTGTAAGTTATAGCTGATTCCAAAATACGAGAAGCTATTTTACAATAAAAGGACGCGAACCATGAATCCTCGTTTATATACTCCAAGCATTTTAACCATTATACCACACTCAGCCTAAATTTTAGTTTTAATTAAAAAAAGAAACTCATTATATTGTAAACTAAACTACGTATCTTTTATTGACATGCTTATTATAAACGATATAATAATCATGTGTTTACTTATATTAGTGTAACAGTAAACTTCGTCAACGAAATTAATCAAAAACATTTTTAGAGATTGAAATAAAATTTTATATTTGTTTAACTCGGGTCTTTGTTTGCATAACATACTTCGAAACGTTTTTTCGAGATAATTTGATTAGATGAAAAAAAATATACGTTTCATCAGACTTCCATTTCCACTGATTGTCTTACCATGTACGTTATGCTATATATTAAGGAGTTAAGTTTTAATAAATTCCCTCAAGATGTCCTTTCGGTAACCGATTATATACATCATAATTTTAAAAATTACTGTGGATATTCTTCCTTTAAAGAGGTAGTTAACTAATCCGAGGCTGAGGCTATCTATGTAGTTGCTACAGTCTAGAATGGTTGGCAGTCTGTGGAACTAGTCCATTCTAGGTCTTTAAGATAACTTATTGTCCTTGTTTTGTTATTTTCTCTTTCTGTGTACATAAGTGTGGAATTAAATGTATTTGTTAGAACGAAAATAAAATTCTACAGTTGAAAAAAACAAAGATATTTATCCTATTAATTTGGAGTTCGTCAAGGACTCCATAAAGGAATAAGTAATTCGTGATCAGTGATGACGAGAAAACCCACTTGTAAAGAAAATATATATACATGTAAAAATAGCTGGTTTAGGTTGAGAATATTAATTTTACCTTTTTTTTTTCATTTCGCCCAGTTACACTCTTATCAACAAAATTCATGGACGTCACCAGGACCTTTCGGGAGAGATCATTTCTGAAATCAATAACACATATAGGCCTAAGTAAGCCATGAGTCATGTATCACAGAACGGCTGGTATGGGCATTAACACTTCTATTGAAAAGCAGAGGACAATCTGAAGATGACCTAGGAAGGTCGAAACATTGTTCTCTGCTTATCAATAAAAATGTTAATACCCATACCAGCTGTTCTGAGATACATTTTTGTTTCTAGTGGGTTTCTCGTCATCAAGAAGCCATGAGTCAGTAGCAGTCCATCACTTGGTCCATAACAAGTTTCATGTGTTACTGAAGAAACAGATTAGCAAGTGAATATTATGAACTTAACATTATAATAGTGCATTCGGCAATTTTTACAGCAATACATTTCATACTTTCTTGACATATGAACATGTAAAAAACTAATCCTATGTAACGATATTAGTTCTCGATATTATAAAACATCACACGTACAATAAACCTTCTTCCGAGACTAGGAATCGAGTTTCGTAAAAAAATGTAATTATTAGGTTTGATGATATTAATCATAAGACAAAGTTAGGCTTGTTGTATCTTTGAACACCACATTCTTTATTCAGTTCTCTGAATTTGTCAAAATGAAGAAGACGAGTGTACACTATTACGTCAAACACGTTGCTATCGACGCGTTTCGGCAATTAGGAACTCATCAGGACAGCTTATAGAAAGTACAGTTACGCTTCGACAGCTCAGAAAAAGTCGCTCACAATGTAAAGCTTGGGTATACTCTATATATATATATATACTACAAAGAGACTATAACTATTGTTCATCTCTCTATGCAGCGTATTTTTTTGCAAGAACTTGGATAAACTGATTTTAATGAAACTTGGTAAGGGTACTCGAGTTTAAATGGATAAGCAATCTGACATTCGATTGCAGTTTGGCAGTCATTAGACTGTTATCGCTTTAATGCCACAAATGATGATTCCATATAACTAATTCTGTTTGATGTCACACCTATTGAAATTGTGGGAATACATATTATTTTTACGTTACACTACATGACATCGATGTCCGTGAGAACCTTGAAGATATGTTCACAGATTAAAAGATGGTTTGAATATCATGACTTGTTTGCTCTTAACCACAAAGCTACATTATAGGCTACCTGTACTGAGCCCACCACGGGTATCGAAACCATATTTTCAGTGTTTTAGTTTGTGATCCAAATCGTCATATTGGCACAAATAAACACAGATGTATGTGTCTTTCAAAAAATGCCAAACTTACGATAACACAACTAAATTACACATTTTACTCGGGTTATTTACGTTAACCTTTTTACATACATAGATGGCCCAGCATGGCCAAGTAGTTAAGACGCTCGACTAGTAATCCGAGGGTCGCGATTAACCAAATTCAAACCAAGCCAAGCATACATAGATAAAGCCAGTGTTATAAACTTGAATAAATACACATTTCAAGAATGGTTAAAGAATAATCAGTCCTGTCTATATTCTATCTATGAAAAGGCGCAACTACTGGTATCAAATTATGTCAGTGACATTTCTTAGCTATTCACATTTTAGTTTTATATAAAGATAAAGGACACGTATGATTTTAGTTTGGAATTTAAATAACAGCACAGACTGTGTGTTATAGGACACAGACTGATCGAGAAATATGCTAGAGCCCTAAGAAAATCAATTGGGCATTTCCACGTTATTGAAGTCAGTAGATTGGCTTGAAGTGGTCACGTACAACAAGCCTTTGCAAAATAGCTAAAGTCATAAAATTCAGTTAGCAGGAAATGGATAAGTTTCCAGACCACCGACAGTTAAGTGAAGACATAAGGAGGACAGACTAAATGACAACTCGTAAGATGACCACTGTTAGACATCATGGGCTCCAAGCAATTGGTGCTCCTCAACTCTCTGGTTGAATCAATAATTCACATTAGCGACTGGACAAAAAATAAGTATGCAAGAGGTGAAAAACATGTTTCATGGGTGATGACCTTCATTATAAATGACCATAGGTATGGTTTCTGTAACTAATAATGATAAAATCTACCTCTACTTTCAAGGAGAAAAGGCACGCCTTTAACAGGGGTGGTTTAAACTGGAATGGATACTAACAGCCACATTGAACTTTTTGTAATTGTACATGCGACTACAAATGTCATACGACGTGGATATGCAGTCGTTTGCAACATTAATGTTTCCACATGCAAATGCAGTTGGTAAGTTCTTTTGATGGTGATAAAATACATCCTCATTGTGGTCTACTCTTTAACAGTTTTATGAAAGAAAAAGGTATTAAACAAATGGATGAGCAGTAAGGTCACGAGACTCCAGGAAGACCCTTGGTAGCACGTGATTCACTTTATCAGTGATAAAGAACTTCAAACAGCTCTGATGTAGAAATGAACCACAGTACCCCAACAGTTCAGTGACACATTCGCTTTAAGCATGTCACATTGGTGTACAGCTTTCATATATTTGGTTTCTTTTGAATTTCGCGCAAAGCTACACGAGGGTTATCTGCGATAGCCGTCCCTAATTTTGCAGTGTAAGACTAGAGGGAAGGCAGCTAATCATCACCACCCACTAGCACTTTGGCTACTCTTTTACCAACGAATAATTGGATTGATCGTCACATTATAACGCCCTCAGGGCTGAAGAAGCAAACATGTTTGGTGTGACGGGGATTCGAACCCGCGATCCTCGGATTACGAGTCGAGTGCCTTAACCACCTGGCCATGCCGGGCCCGTTTCATATGACTGGTCACGTGACACTACCTTGTACATCAATAAACTCAATAATGTTTGACTGTTTGATTACTGTATTTGTAAATACCACATGCAGAAAGAGTTGAAACATCTGTGATATTTCGTACCCTTTACTTTAGTCAGTGGCCTTTAGGCAAATATTTTCTACCAGCAACCGTAATGACTATGAGAAACACAACTGGATTTCAAAGTATTTTCAATTCACAAAATCACGTGACTAGCACTAGTGGTACAAAGTCGCAATGGAACAGTATGTATCAGAACTAGATTTTGACAATATTTGTTTTTCGTAGACACTATGATGCTAGAAAAGAATTGATCACATTGTAACGAAATTGGAGATTTAAGACGAATATTTCCTTTGTACTTCATATCATTGGAAAACAAGATAACTCGGGCATCAGGACTATCCAGTTCTGCAACAATTCGTACTACAGCCTTGGTAAGCAAATTGTGAAGTATTGTAATTGGTAAAAGTCCACGAACAAAGTGGTCAGTGGGAGAAACTGTCCACTCGTCCCAGGTAAGAAGACGCAATATAATGAAGAATTTACTTCTGGACATAACGATATACAATTTGGTGTGGACACAACACAATATATTTAATTTGGTGTGGACATAACGATATACAATTTAGTGTGGACACAACACATTATATTCAATTTGGTGTGGACATAACGATATACAATTTGCTTGCGTTACATAACCGTTCAATCATTGCATACCTAAAGGACCCGGAGTGAAGTCAACCTGTGGACGTCTGCACAGTGTAAAACGTACTCTCATGTACTATATGGACTGTGTAAACTTGCTGGTGTGGACATAACGATATTACGATGGTTTTTATTGAGGGGGGGCTTCAGCAATGGAAATTGTGTTGCAGAGGTATTCTCAAGACACACAGACGTCAGATAAAGTATGACTGGACAGGATGAGGCTTGATTTATTTGTTTTGAATTTCGCACTAAACTAATCGATGGCTATCAGTACCAGTTGTCCTTAATCTTGAAGTAGCAAACCAGAGGGAAGGAAGTCAGTTAACATTACCTTCCACCAACTCTTGGGTTACTCTTTAACAACAATGACAGAATTGACCGGCCCGCATTATAACGCCTCAAGCCTGAAATACTGAGCATGTTCAGGAACGGGATTTCAGCCCACACCCCTATCCTCTAGTCCTGAGTGCCCTAGCCTCTAGTCCTGAGTGCCCTAGCCTTTAGTCTTGAGTACCCTAACCTCTAGTCCTGATGCCCTAGCTTCTAGTCCTGAGTACCCTAACCTCTTGTCCTGAGTGCCCTAACCTCTAGTCCTGAGTACCCTAACCTCTAGTCCGAGTACCCTAACCTCTAGTCCTGAGTGCCCTAGCCTCTAGTCCTGAGTACCCTAACCTCTTGTCCTGAGTGCCCTAACCTCTAGTCCTGAGTACCTCCTCTCCTGAGTACCCTAACCTCTAGTCCTGAGTGCCCTAGCCTCTAGTCCTGAGTACCCTAACCTCTAGTCCTGAGTACCCTAACCTCTTGTCCTGAGTGCCCTAACCTCTAGTCCTGAGTACCCTAACCTCTAGTCCTGAGTGCCCTAACCTCTAGTCCTCAGTACCCTAACCTCTAGTCCTCAGTACCCTAACCTCTAGTCCTCAGTACCCTAACCTCTAGTCCATCCAAGATCCATGATGATACGTCGAAATACTTTTCATACAACGCACACAACAAATGTTAAGTAATATGGAATTTGGTATATGGAACCATATTTCTATGCCAGACTCCACAATTTATTACTGTTTTATTATTTATCTTGTTTCACCCCTCACAACCCTCAACTATGCTAGAACTTACTACTTATTGCAAGAACACAAAAGAGAGAAGTAAACACCAAAAAATCAGAAATATAACACCCTTTTCACCCTTAAACAAAGCTGGTGATTCAACGTTGACAGCTACCTAGAAAATTTCAAACACCTTGCTGAGAAAATAGCACCAATATTAACAGATAATTCTTTCGTGAGGTGCCTGTACCTAGTATGAACAATCAAGGTGTCTGAAACACCTTTGACAAAATAATCTAGCCTAAATTAAAATATTATGTTAAGACTGTCCAAGGTAACTTACATACAAGCATACTTAAATATTTTTTGAGAAAAAGTTTCGGAAGTATATGTTTTCTTAAAGCAAAACCACATTAGGTTATCTGCTGAATCCACCAAGAGGAATCGAACACCTGATTTTAGTATTATAAATCCGAAGACTTACCGCTGTATTAGTGGGGAACAAAAACCTTTTTCGAAAAATTATTAGCATACTCTAAGCATGTATATTAACACGTGCTTTTTATACATACTAGTTACCATTTTTCGTACACTGCAGTGAATATAAGAAAATGTTTCCTCCGATAAAATGAGGTCTGCGCAGAATCCAATATATTTACCGGAGATGCTTATTTCAGTCCACCATTGAGCTTCGACTCCTATGGGGAGCTAAGGCTAGCTAGACAAATCGTTATTAGCCAATTTCCTGGTTGTCACCGACACTGGTCTTACCCACTCGTAGAGACGATCCAAACTACTTGTTATACTATGCGAAGGTTTGGTTTGGTTTGAATTTTGCGCAAAGCTACAACAGATTTTTTGTCCCTAATTTTGTAGTGTAAGACTAGAGGGAAGGCAGCTAGTCATCACCACCCACCGCTAACTTTTGGGCTAGTCTTTTATCAACGAATAGTGGAATTGACCGAGCATTATAAAGCCCCCACGGCTAAAAGGACGAGCATGTTTGGTGTGATAGGGATTCTAACTCGCGACCCTTGGATTGCGAGTTGAGTGCCTTAACCACTTGGCCATGCCGGGCCATATACAAAGGAAGTTCGAGCACTGTTATTAAAGAAAATTATACATTTAAAAATGGCTGGTATGGATAGAGAAGGCACTAATAAAGGAGCGAACAACGTTTCGACCTTCTTCGGTCATCGTCAGGTTCACAAAGAAAGAAAGGGTTACTCACCGGAAGTTGAACACGTGTTTGAAGGCGGTTGTGTAATTGAGTGTAGGAATGTAGAGGGCGTGCTTAGATGTTGGATTATATTTATAAATATAGGTATAAAGGTGTTCACTTATATTGGTTTATTTTGGGCTTGAGTTGTTGTATAAGTAAGGCTTCTTTAATTTTGCGTTTGTTTATGTTTGTGTCTTTATTTAGTATTTGGGTGTTTTCTATGGTTATGTGTGTTTCCATTTTCCTACTTGTTTCTTCAATACAGAAGTCGTCGCAGTTATCAAATTGTATTTTATAAATATTGTTGGTGTGGTGTTTGTCAGTGTAGTTTTAGCACAGTATAGACCTTAGTTTTGTGCCTGGTTTTTGAATAAATTTTTATTAACTGGGATGTCATATTTTGTTACCAGTTTTTGCCAAATGTTGGTTATTTTTCTGCTGATGTCTGGAATATATGGTATGCAGCAGTATATGGTTTCGCGATTTTTTTTAATCGTTGGGTATATTTACTTATGTTGGTTGATTTTGCTTTCTGTCTAGATGTGTGTGTATAATGTTTTCTACGGTTTGTGGAGGAAACTTATTGATGTTGATGAAGTATTGTTTTGTTTTGTCCAATTCATCATTAATTTTATCTGGTGAGTATAGTTTTATGGATGTGTTTATTTGGTTTCTTAGTATGTTGAGTTTTTGTTTTGTTTCATGTGCTGAGTCCCAAGGAATGTATAGTGGATTTTTGGGTGGATTCCTGTTTTAAATTGCGTATCGGTTCTTGTAATTTTGAGGTTAAGAAATGATATTTGATTGCTTTCTTCCTGTTCACATGTGAAGTTAATGTGATTGAAAAAATTAAGTATGTGTTCTGTAGATTTGAATCCCGCAATAATGTCGTCTACATATTTGTACCAATATAGTGGTGGATGTAATGCTGTGTTAATTGCTTGTGTTTCAACTTGTGTCATAAAAATATTGGCTAGAACTGGTGATAGTGGGTTGCCCATGCTTAGGCCATTTGTTTGTACATAGTTGTGGTTGTTGAACATGAAGTTTGTCTTCATCGTGGTGAATTCTATGAGGGTTGATAATTGGTTTCTGGGAATGTCTATTGATAGGTTAGGGCCTCGGATATAGAGTTATAAGGCTATCTTGCAGGCTTCAACGATTGGGACTTCTGTAAAGAGGGATATAACATCGAAACTGGTCATTAAGGCTTTATGATTAAGTTGAGTTAGATTAGACCTGGAATTAAGAGAGTCTTTGATGAATGAGCTGGCTGATGTTACATATTTGGAGAATGCCCATGCTATGTATTTACCAATATTATAATTAAACGATTCATATGTGGGCATTATTGGTCGTAATGGACAATCTGGTTTATGAGGTTTGGTGATGCCGTATATTTGTGGTGTGCGTCAGTCGGTCTTATGTAGGTGGGAATAAAGTGTTTATGAAATTGTGTTGGCTTTTTCATTTTTACTAGTATTTTGTTTAGTTGTGTTTCGTGTGTCTTTGTTAGATTTGTGTGTATTGGTTTAAATTTGTTCGTGTCTGATAGGCTGTTCTTCATTTTTTGGATGTATTCATTCGTGTTCATTATGACTATAGCGTTTCCTTTATCTGCTTTTAGAATTTTAATGTTTTTGTCTTGTTTTAGGTTTTTAATGGAATTAATGTCTCTTTTTGTAAGATTGCTTTTTAGCTTTCTGTTTTGTGAAATTATATTGATAGTTTTGTGAGAAAATTCTTTGAAAAAATCGTTTAAGATGTTGTTTTTAGGTGTTTCTGGAAAATATAAATTTTTTACTTTTCCTGGGAAGTTTGGCTGTTGGATATCAATAGAATTGTCAAAGTTGTCTTCTTTCTGTTGGTTGTTTTGGTTGTTTTCTTGTTTTTGTTTTCTATGGAAAGTATCACAAGTCTCCTGGCTAGATCTTCTAAACATGTTTTAATTTCTAAGGTTGGAATGTACCTCGGTGCTATTGTGAAGTTGAGTCCTTTGTTAAGTAGATATATCTCGTCTGTGTTTAATTATCAGTTGGATCTGTTAATCACGAGGTTAGTCAACGGTTTGTCGTGTTAGTGTCTTTTCTGTTGTTTACATCTTAGTTTATCTAGTTTTTCGTTGTGGCTGATCTTTTTGTCTCTGTCATTCTTAGTGTTGATTTTGTTTATGTTTCGTTTTATAAGTCCGTAAATTTCTGGTTCAATGTAACATGCCAGTTGATGGTCTAGATTCATTTTTTGTTTGTGTAAGTCATGTAGTTCTTTGTATTTCGTGTTCAACATGGCTTTAAGTAGTTTTTTTCTGTAAATTATGGATAATGTTTGTGCATTGATTAATTTTTTTTGATAGTTTTACCTTTACAAAATTAGGGTTAGTTGTTCCTTTCTACATTGTTGAATGAAATAGATGTTATTTTTTCTGTTGATAATTTTTTGATTTAAGTTTCTTTACGATCGTATGAGAGTGTACTGTTAATAATGGTGTACTATAGGTTAGTTCAGACAAAATATGACATCCCAGTTAATACCAAGTTTATTCAAAAACCAGGCACAAATACACCAACATTATTTATTAAATACTATGTGATAACTACCACGACTTTTATGTTGGAGAAACAAGTAGAAAAATGGAAACCAGGTTCATAGAACACAAAAAGTCACCTTCACACGTTTTCGAACACTGCAAATCAAATAAACAAAACATTACCATAGAAAACACTCAAATACTAAATAAAGAAACAAACAAACAAATGCAAAATTAAAGAAGTCTTACTTATCCAACAACTTAAGCCCAAAATAAACCAATACGAATGAACACCTTTATATCTATATCAATAAATATAATCCAACATCTAAGCACGCCCTCTACATTCATACACTCAATTACACAATCGCCTTCAAAAATGTGGTCAACTACCTGTCAGTAACCCTTTCTTTCTTTGTGAATCTGACGATGACCGAAGAAGGTCGAAACGTTGTTCGCTCCCAGGGGCGTAGATTTTTTACACCCGATGGGGGGATAATTTTTGCAACCACTTATGTGAACTGTTCAATTTACAAATTGGCAATCTCTGATTACGTGAACCTAAAAGCTGTAAACATGCAGTCACAGAGTAATCTTGTTGCCACGATACTTGCATGCATACTTAAGCGTACTGACTGATACTTACGAACGATCGCTTAGATCGAAAAGCTTAGAAGCACGCCTATATTAAAGATGTACATTTCGGCTACTGAAAAAGCCTACAACTAGGCCTAATTATGTAATTCGATTGGTAAGAACACGAGAATCACAAGAACAAACACATAATTTGTAAGCCTGTGAAGCAATAAAACAATTCAACAGACCAAACTGTAGGGGGGGATGATTGTATGCACCATACCCCCACCTCTCCATCTACGCACCTGTTCGCTCCTCTATTAGTGCCTTCAATACCCATATGCAATTTTAAATGTATAATATTCTCTACAATCTCGTCATCACGGATTGTCTACAGAGTCATTTGTAGAATTAAATGCTTCACTATCTAAGAAAATATATTTTGCATATATAATAAAATTACCGAACACAACTTCGTTTTCAAATTCTAAAAACGTGTGCCTTCAATACCCATATCAGCAATTTTTAAATGTATAATATTCTCTACAAGTGGGTTTTCTCGTCATCACGGATTGTCGTTACAGAGTCATTTGTAGAATTAAATGTGCTTCACTATCTAAGAAAATATATTTTGCATAAATAATAAAATTACCGAACACAACTTCGTTTTCAAATTCTAAAAACGTGTGATGGATATCTGTACCTGTTGAGACTAAAACATAATTCATGAGGCTTGAGAAGTCTGGTCTCACAACAGAACAAACCACTTTGTTCCTCGCTGTCTTTAAAACATCTCTGACTATACGATGAATTCACCATTGTTGCTAATTCAGAAACCAGAAGTAAACAGTATCGTGTGCATAATGTATTGAATATTTGAAAAACGAAAGACCAATTTTTTTGGTTGTTGATGAGCAAAGACAAAATTAGTTTGGGACTATTGACAAGTCCAAACCACTCCCAAACTGGGCAAGGTTTGATTGAATATTGTAGATTAGGGTTTTTTGTTTTGTGCACACTTTTAAATTAAAGACAGTTTACTCGATAAAATGACCACAAATTATAATACGAAAATACAGCTGTTTAATCTAAGTAGGTTAAGCCTTATAACGTTATATATTTTTATTATTTTTTAAACACTGGCTTTCCAGTCGTGACTGGCTAACATTACATAATTCGCATTGACGCGGTGCACATGCACCCATGTTACCGTATTCAATAACATAAAACATTAATATATAATTGTATTTTAGTAAACCAGTACTTTGTCTCATATCAATTATTATACATAATATATATGTATGTATAGATTATTGCTACTTGGAGATAAGTCATTAATTTTTTTTCCTTTTAAAATATTGAAGTGTGTGTTTTTATTATTCAATAACATAAAACATTAATATATAATTGTATTTTAGTGAACCAGTACTTTGTCTCATATCAATTATTATACATAATATATATGTATGTATAGATTATTGCTACTTGGAGTTAAGTCATTAATTTTTTTTCTTTTTAAAATATTGAAGTGTGTGTTTTTATTATAGCAAAGCCACACTGGGCTATCTGCTGAGAGGAATCGAACCCCTGATTTTAGCATTGTAAATCTGTAGACTTACCGCTCTACCAGTGGGGGGGGATATAGAAGTCAAGTAAACAATTATATTTTCTAGCTGACATCTTTGAACTCAATTGCTGCTCGACATTTGTTGCTTTGCATTTTAAAATTTCGCACGTGGAGAATATCAAACAAAATATTATTTAGGTATTTTACATGTAATTTAGTAACAAAAGAATCATAAATTACTATATCGATACCACAGAATTTCACTATTATTTATCAAACTTAGTGACTAAGATGTATTTAAGTCAAAAAACGAAACTTCGAGCAGATTGAACACATAATCTACCCACTTGAAATCTTGGTTTGTTTGTTTTTGAATTTCGCGCAAAGCTACTCGAGAACTATCTGCGCTAGCCGTCCCTAATTTTGCAGTGTAAGACTAGAGGGAAGGAAGCTAGTCATCACCACCCACCACCAACTCTTGGGCTACTCTTTTACCAACGAATAGTGGGATTGAACGTCACATTGTAACGCCACCACGGCTGAAAGGGCGAGCATGTTTGGCGCGACGGAGATGCGAACCAGCAACCCTCAGATTACAAGTCGCACGCCTTAACCCACCTGGCCATGCCGGGCCAATCTTGGTTGGACAACAGCAATGTAGCCTAATAGCGTGAATGAAACGTCTGTTTCGCTTCACCCGATTTCATGATTAAAAGTTAAAGGACACTTTAATTTTTCTTAATTTGCCCTGGTCGAGAGATGATATTATTATTTTTATTAATTGTTGTTATAGAAAGTCGGTGGAATCTGAAGAAAGATGTACTGCTCAAGAGAGGTGAGACTCACCTCTCTTTAGAACTGTCCAAGAGACTTAGGCTATGTCCGCTCCAGTTTAACAGAAAAATAATTTTGTTATAATTAGTGAGACTTAACGATTTTTAACTTAACATTTATTGTTTTTAGGCTTATATTGACCGTGTTAAATAAATTAACCATAGGTCTCTTGGTTCGAAAGAACGGGGCATCCTTTTGACAGATTAAAATGGCTGGGAAAGCCATTAGGGGACATTCTAAGCCAGAGGTGCACAAAGTACGGCCCGCGACGAGTCGCCGAGTGGCCCGCGATGTTAAACGTGCAACTCAAACATAGAGAGTTACGCGTTTAGAGTTCGCACTTGCGCGAAGATTAAGCGCTGTAAAAGAATATGTATTAGATTAGATACTGGATGGTTCCATATTTGTGTCGAGCAATAAAGAAAATTTAATAAGCAAATCTCGTTAATGTATAGGTATTTAATCACTGGCGCAATGACGTAATATTTCTGTAATTACGAAATCTCACGCGTTCCAATTGTTCTTTGAGATTTACTTACGAGCCCTATTTTGATATTATTTCGTAACAAAAATGGCAGCTAATCGTAAAAGAAAAGTCGACGACGAAAACCGGCAGTTTCATGATGATTGGACTGCGCAATACTGTTTTGTTCAACAACAGAAGAACGTGATTTCTCTGCTGTGTCATTCGACAGTAGCAGTGGCGAAGGTATCCAATATAAAGGGTCATTATGAGTCCAAGCATAAAGATTTCCACAACGTTGTCAGTGATGAACGAACAGCTCGAATTGAATCTCTGCGGCGGTCGCTGAATCATCAGCAGAACATTTTCTCAAAGCAGTCAGCAGATTTAGGTGCAGCATGTGAGGTCAGTTACGATATTTCATTGATGATAGCGAAATATGGCCGACCGTTCACTGATAGTGATTTTGTGAAGTAATGTATGATTACTGCATTGGAAAAGTTGTGTCCAGAGGCAGTTTTCAAGCTACAGACAGTGGCTTTGAATCATATGACAGTTCAACGAAGAATTTCACACCTCTCAGCAAACGTGACAAGGCAGCTTACAAATAAAGCAGCCAACTTTGCCTACTTCTCTTTGGCAGCAGACTAGTCGACTGACATCATTTCAACAGCACAGCTACTAGTTTTTGTTCGTGTTATGTCGTCATCGTTTGATATCACAGAGGAACTAATCGGCATGGGTTCCATGAAGGATCAGACAACTGGGTCTGCTCTATTCGAGGAGACAGTACGACTGCGTAGTAGTGTTTCATTGAATTTCACGAAAGTGGTAAGTGGGACAACTGATGGAGCACCAGTCATGACCAGAGAAAGTAGCGGGCTGGTAGCACACTTGATGAAGCATCGAGGAAAGCAGAACAGACAGTTGGTGAAGTTACACTGTATTATTCACCAACAGAACCTGTGTAGTAAAGAACTTGGTTTTCAGGCACTGATGGCATTAGTGACGAAAACCATTAATTTCATCAAATCACGAGGGCTCAATCACCATCAGTTTCGAAGTCTTCTTGAAAAAATTGATTCAGGCTATGGTGACCTTGTGTATCACTGAGAAGTATGCTGGCTGAGTCGAGGGAAGATACTCAGAAGCTTCTGGGAGTTGACTGATGAGGTGATAGAATTCCTCAGAAGAAAGAAAAAAGACACAGAAGTGATTTACATGACTGATCCAGCATGACAAGCTGAATTGACCTTTCTGGTCGACATGACACAACACTTGAATGATCTAAATTTGAAATTGAAAAGCAAAAATCAGCTTGTCTGTCAGCTTGCAAATCACGTCTCAGCTTTCAGGACAAATTTGCAGTTGTCCCGGCAGCAAGCAGAATCAGGCAACTTCGTGTACTTTCCCACTTTTCAGTCACAGTTACAAAAGAATCAGGACATTGGCACACAAGTTTATGTTGGGAAGATAGATACCTTCATTCAATCCTTCAACTCACGGTTTCATGACTTTGACCAATGCAGATTGTTGATGAAACTTTTTGCTGATCCATTCAGTGTGTCAGTGGATGACTTGTCAGCAGAATGTCAGCTCGAACTTACTGATCTCCAGGCATATGATGAACTACGTACTATTTACCGAGAAAACAGTTTGCTTGACTTCTACAAAATGTTGCCTGATACATTTGCTAATCTGAAAGAGAATGCTCTTGTCCACACCAGCATGTTTGGCAGCACATACTGCTGCGAACAAGCATTCTCGCATATGAAACTGAACAAAAACAACACTCGCAATCAGCTGACTGATGATCATCTGGAAGCAGCCTTGCGTCTTTCAACGTCAAACATCAAACCGGACATTTCTAAGCTCTTAGATGACATGCAGCACTATTCATTGCACTGACTTTGTGGCAGTTGACGTATCATAACATTTCTTAGAATAATGTGCAAACTCTTCGATATAATCGTTATTTGTGTGTTCTTAAATGTGATGTCCATCTTGTTTGAAACAACTGTGGGACGATTTTAATCTTTACTTTTTTGTGGCCCCTAACGGTTACGAGAGGTCTGTTTGTGGCCCCTGACTCAAAACGTTTGTGCACCACTGTTCTAAGCTATCGATTGGTTATTCACACGTCATATATTGAATGCGTTTGATTCAGTACATAAGCCATATCTCTGGCAAAGTAAAATAGATATAAGGTTCTTATTTCTTATTTTCCAACTTGTCAATATTGGTAATTAGAGTTCCTAATTTGTGCGAAAGTATATAGCTAGTAGTTTGGCATCACAACCATGTAATTTTTACGAGTGCTGCATTCAACAAACCACGTAACTCACAAAAATCGATATTCAGGTGTGTTCTTTTAATATTTACTTTTAAAATAAAAAAACAATTCATATATAATGTTAAAGTTTGAATTATAATCTGCAATTTTGTACCAAACGTATTGACAAATTTAATAAAATTTTGAATGCAAGTCAACAAAGTCATGACATGGTCTTTCACCTGTGAACCGTGCATAAGTATTGAAGTACATTATGGTGTTCTCCGCTGGTACAGCGGTAAGTCTACGTATTTACAACGCTAAAATCAGGAGTCCGATTCCCCTCGGTGAACTCAGAAGAGAGCCCGATGTGGCTTTACCATAAAAAAAAAACACAATACATTATGGTAATAAAATAATAAGTTAGCAAACAACGATTTATAAGCAGTGACTCATTTTTGAGGTCCCACACTACAAATGTCGATAGAACTTTGGTCTGTCTTTTTAGGTATTAAGTGTGAAATTATTATCATGGCCAGAATCAACATTAAGTTGCTAACTAAAGCCTCTCATTATGAAGAACGTGCGGAGATATTTTTGTAAATGATTCTTAAAGATAAATCTACAAAACCCGAAATACGTGGGGATGATCCATTAACAATGTGCTATTGCATAATTTCCATCAAATTAACTTATTACCAGAGAGATACGAGCGGTTTACCTAGACCTACAATGGTTGTAACTAGCCACGAATTACCTCAATTTCGAAATAGTAGATAAACATAAAATGCTGGTAGATTAGATTACTTCAGTTTTTTTTATAAATCTTTATTTAGTGTTTGTATGGAAAATGTGAGTTACTGAATTATGATTTTTATCAAATTAATAAAATAAATTATCACTTAGTTATTTGAACTATTGACCTGTACTTGTTAGTAGTCACAAGACAAGATGGCGGACGAAGTGGAAGGTAATGCCACAGATCAGACCAAACTATGTCGTAATTACAATGACCAGGTAAAAAGAAATAAGTATTTTATTATTATTTCACCAGTTACTACCTTCAAATAATATTATTATTTCTGGTCAAGTGTTATAATCATGTATAGCCTATCTCTTGCACCATATAAATTACAATGACATGTATAAGGCCCTTGGGCAGAAATGCCAAAGATACACTGTCACTGTTAATCATATTTGGTTATCGTTGAGGTACATAGTACAAATTACGTCATCAATAAGCCCTGTGGTTATTTTTAAGACTTTATCTTGTAGTTTTACTTTAAACTTAGTGCAGTACGAAGTATTGTAAAATGATACAATTACGGTTTTAGTGGCAGATAGTTTCTTGATAACGAGAAGCCCACTTGAAATAAAAACGTATATCAGAACGGCTGACTGGGTATTAACACTTTTATCGATATGCAGAAAATAACGTTTCGACCTTCCAAGGTTAACATAATTTTCTGCTTATAAAAGTGTTAATACCCATATCAGCCGTTCTGAGATACATTGATAAATATATGTAGTTTATAATTGTACTATTAGTATTAGTATTACTACCACAGTTGTATAGTAAATGCATACCTATGTGCTAATAATATTTTTACTTGCACTACTACTAAAGCTGTGGACTATATGTGATGCTTCAGATTGTTGTTATGATGACAGTTCATTAGTTTTAAGAGGTAAGTATGTCATTTTCTTAACGGTGAAAATGTTAAATTGATTGTTTGGTTAATTAAGTGAAATTTTATGATAAGAACACTCTAGGATATGACTTAAAAGGTTTTAAGTTTTCACTCATGATTAAATAATGTTTATCATCATTTCCTTGGTGTTACTTTGTTGTATGTTTGTTTAATGTTTTCTATAAATCCTACATGTTTACACATCAAGATTGGATTTGAAAATCTAACTTTTCTTAAAGAATGGCCATTTAAGATTCTTATTTTTAGAGTTGTGACAGTAGATGTTATGTCCTTGGGTTATTAAACATGTTAAAAGCTTCCAGTCACTAAAATTTTTTTGTTACTAAATCAGTGCTATGAGCTGTATACTACAATGTTTTTTTGTATTTAAAATGAGAACAAGCTGTCAAGGGTAGTAGTCCCTCAACCATCACCACCATCGAGAAGATGTACTTTTTAAACTTTTCAGTTGTGATAGTATTCATCTATTATAGATGTATGGATTTGTTTATTCATTCAATTCTTATGAATATTACAAAAATCAAGTCTGTGACTTTTGGAATATTGGACAGTCACTTTTGTTGCTTGTTAAATTTATTTTTTTTTAACTAGGCCATAGATATTTGCTCTTCCTTTCTCTTCACAGGATAAGTCAAATGGTTATTATTACAAATAATGATTTGTACAAGGGCAATTATGATAGTGTAGCCCCCAATGGCACAGTAGTATGTGGGCAGATTCACACTGCCAGAAACTGGGTTTCAATACCTGTGATGGAAAGAGTACAGGCAGCCCATTGTGTAATTCTAAACAACAATGACATTGTAATGAATCTTTTATTTTTTACGTAGAATAACTGAAGTGCTAATAAAAGTTTGGAAAGTGAATCAAAGAGCAAAAAATGTTATTAGTGAATAATAGGCACAATTAAGTACCAGTTAAATTACATGAGCTTCCTGATTACAGAAATTTTTGTAATTATGCTCTCATCTTGATCATGTTTAATTGACTGGTTTTTGTAACATTTACTTGTAATCCTAATTAATTGTATGATTGTTGGAGAGTTTCTATTAATGGATGGATTTGAGTGGCTCAATCTTAACAGCAAATAACTTTAGTTTGTTTTTTAATCATATTGGAAAGGGATATTAATGTAGATAATAACATGTTAAAATGTTGGAGAAACAAATCTGTTCATGTTTCACATTGCTACTAAAGCATAAGAGCATGTTAAAATGTTGGAGAAACAAATCTGTTCATGTTTCACATTGCTACTAAAGAATAAGAGCATGTTAAAATGTTGGAGAAACAAATTTGTTCATGTTTCACATTGCTACTAAAGCATATTAACATGTTAAAATGTTGGAGAAACAAATCTGTTCATGTTTCACATTGCTACTAAAGCATAATAACATGTTAAAATGTTGGAGAAACAAATCTGTTCATGTTTCACATTGCTACTAAAGCATAATAACATGTTAAAATGTTAGAAAAACAACCCTGTATTAGTGATAAACTAATTTACATGTGATAACAGTCACTATGACTAAGACTTAGTCATCCAGTGTCAATCAGTTTCTCTCGGTGTGAGAAGAGCTGATATTGACCATTGCAAGTCTCTGAACAGGACAAAAAGCTTGTGACTTTTCATACATTTTTGTTAATAAAATAATTTGATAAGAACTGTACAATAGGATGATATAATACATTTGTTAATGGATCGTTTATGTGGTTTTGTATCTTCTTTAACTAAAATGTCTGCATATTCTGCATAAGAGGTGGCTTAGACACCTGATTTAAGGCTGGCTATGGCTGTAAGTAATGCTATAGTTGATACCTGAAATCAACAGACCAAATGGTACAAAAAAGACCCTATTGACAAAACAAACACCACTTCATGTGAATGTTATTGATGCATTGTAACTCCTAAAATATCACTCGTAGCCATAACAAGTTTTTTATCTAATGCACATTTCAGTCTTATACCTGATTTGTAGTAAGTTATTACTGATGCATGGAATTTTCACCTTCAGGTGTCTGTTGATGAAGATGATCAAGTGAAAACCCTGAAGAACAATTTGGATGGATGGAAGAAAGTTTTGAATCCATTGTATTCTGTCCTGATGTGGGAGCAGCCTTACTATCCTATAATCCTTGTAGTCATTGTCACTGTTGAATTTATGTTAGTACACACCCATTTTATTACTACTTTTTACAGACTGTATCAATTTACTTTGAGTAAAAACATTTCTTGAATAATTTATATTAAAACAAAAATGCCTGGCGATGGTAAAATAATATCCAGAATGCTATAGGAAGTCAATAATAGAAGTTTCTTATTCAAAGCATTTTTTATTGAATTAATGTACATAGCTAACAAAATAGGTTTGGTTAGAAACAGTACAGGTGATTGAATACCAAACAACATACTCTTTACCAGTTGATGTAGGTGTGTAGAAATATAGGTTTAAACAGTACAGGTGATTGAATACCAAACAACATACTCTTTTAACAGTTGGTGTAGGTGTATAGAAATATAGGTTTAAACAGTACAGGTAATGGAATACCAAACAACATACTCTTTTAACAGTTGGTGTAGGTGTATAGAAATATAGGTTTAAACAGTATAGGTGATTGAATACCAAACACCATACTCTTTTAACAGTTGGTGTAGGTGTATAGAAATATAGGTTTAAACAGTATAGGTGATTGAATACCAAATAACATACTCTTTTAACAGTTGGTGTAGGTGTATAGAAATATAGGTTTAAACAGTATAGGTGATTGAATACCAAACACCATACTCTTTACTAGTTGGTGCAGGTGTATAGAAATATATACAAAACACATTTGTGAAGAAACACTAGTGTTGCTGTAAGGTGACCTTAAAACTATGAATATTGGAACACAGTAGTGTTAACAGCATTATTAAATATGATCTCTTGTCAGTTTCAACAACTGACTTCAGATGAGGCTAGACATGAAAGATATATTGTGTTTGTAACAAACCTAATAATTAGTTAGTGGATGATTAACCTTCAACACCCACACCTGCAGTTTCTAGTAATTTGACATAATAAGCAACATGAAGGTAAAACTGCAACTTGAAGATAAACACCATACAAGCTGATCAAGTAAGGGGCGTGGATCTTAGAAGTGTGACAACACGGTTATACTGGAAACTTGATCACAATGGATGTTCATATTGAAGAGGTAATATAAGTGAGCATCTCTTTATAATAACAAATAGATCATTACCATCTCAAACACTGAGATACTGAATAAGTTAAGGAAAGAAGAGGCAATGTTTACCCACAAATTTCCATACACCCACACCTTAAACTAAGAGTTTATTCTGTACTTGTTTGAAGATAAGATTTCTGGTTCTATGCATGTTTGTAGAATTAAGACAGGTAAAGATAAAACCTCTTTCTTCAGATTGTTTCTAAAGCTAATTAACTGATAATGTCGTCAAACTAAATATGTCGTGGTGTTTTTGTTCCAGCTTAAACTTATGCATTAAGAAAGTGGAGTTGAGTCCTAGACACTAAATATACGTTGAAAACAAAATAGTTACAACATTTCTGAGTAATGGAAGATTAAAACTGTAAGTATGTAAACTTACAGTTACATACTGTAACACCAAGCCAACATTCACAGCCAATTTAAAGATCTATTTAGTGATAGCACTTTATAGAGTCGCTCAGAAATACCTCTAATACAGTTTATTTAAAACAAGAAACCATAAATGGTGAACCTTATATACATGTTTTCAAAACTAATACTAGTTGTTGAATAATCTGGTTTATTTATATCTTTAGTTCCAAACCACTGCCAGTAATGGCAAACTTTGTCTTGAGTTACCAGGAAAAGTAACAGATATATAAGTATGTTTAAATGTAGTTTAAAATACGTTAAGAGTCTTTACCATACTGGAATATTGGGAACAAGTGGAGATGTTTCTTTTTTACAATATTTAGTCTCTGTTCATCAAAATGTCAAGTTTACTGTGAAGCATGAGAGTGACTCTAAGTTCTTTTTTGTTATACCAGCTCTTAGAAATCAGCATGGCTATTTTTTGTACTTCAAATCAAGTTTCTAAAGTTTATTTGCGATGGCTTTTATTCCTATAATGTGTAAAGAGAATTCTTGACTATCAAGATACTAATATTGCAAGTAACAGAAATGTCTTGCATACTATTAAAGTATCGTCTCAATACAACAGAATGGTGTAATTGATAATATGTTTGAGCTATTCACAAGTCTTAATGCCTCAAAATATTTGACTTTAGTGCAGCCATATATTTATCAACAATCACTTCAAGTAATTAACAAATTGTACATTATCATGAGTGTACCATATCTAGACTCAACACGTTTTCTAGTTAAATATTACAGCTGAGAATCTCTAGTTTTAGGGATAGAATTCTAAAACTGAAAAGATTGTTTTATATATATCTAAATGTGAGTGTGCAAAGAGGTTAATACTGTATCTCAGAATGACTGGTATGGGTATTAACACTTTCACTGAAAGTGTTAATACCCATACTAGCCATTCTGAGATACATTTTTTATTTCATGTGGGTTTCTCATCATCAAGAAAAAGGTTAAGTTCTACCATCATATAGATAAATACACATACAAAAAAAAACATGCAGAACAGGTGTAGGTTTCTTTAAGTGTTGCAAAGCATGTGATCTCTGTACGTATATGTTGAGGTTTTTAGATACGATTTTAAGTAGGAGAAAGTCCTCCAGTTGCAAAAGTCAGCTCTAATTCCTTGTAGGGCTAGCTATCCTTTAAACATCAAACTGTAAGTTGTTTTTTATAAAATGACTGCAAACTACTTGAACATGTTAAGCATGGGCTGTGTTTTCTGGGTTTTATGGTTTTGCAATAAAGACTTTGTTAATTAATGCTGTTAAACTATAATTATAATTTTTCTTAGTATTTACTCATGAGCTAATGTTGATTAACCAGCATTTTGTAGGAATGATAAAACATGTCACAATGTCTGTAGGTGTTGACATTATAATACATGTTACTTATGAAGTACATAATGCTCAAGGTATTACCCAGGATGTCAGATGGTTACACTCAACATGGTGAAGTCATCATTACTGAAACACTAGAAGAAATCTAATTAGTTTTAGTAACTTAATTATTGAAACACTAGAAAAAATATGATAGTTTTAGTAAAGCAGAATGCAAGATTAATTTTTTATCTCTGATTTACCTTTAGGAAATAGTTGGATTCATCTGATGTGTTCATGTTGGTAACCAGTGAATTCTGATAGTTTAAAGAGTCCACTCTTTATTTTCATGGCCAGGTGGTTTAGGCACTCGAATCATAATCCAAGGGTCACAGGTTCGAATCCCCATCACACCAAACTTGCTTATTCTTTCAGCCATGGGACATTATTATGTGATGGTCAATTTGACACTTTGTTGGTAAAAGAGTAACTCAAGAGTTGGCAGTGAGTGGTGATGATGAGCTGTAGTCTTACACTTTTAAATTAGGGACGGTTAGTACAGATTGACCTTGAGTAGCTTTACGGCTAGTACAGATTGACCTTGAGTAGCTTTACGGTTAGTACAGATTGACCTTGAGTAGCTTTACGGCTAGTACAGATTGACCTTGAGTAGCTTTACGGTTAGTACAGATTGACCTTGAGTAGCTTTATGGCTAGTACAGATTGACCTTGAGTAGCTTTAGGGTTAGTACAGATTGACCTTGAGTAGCTTTACGGTTAGTACAGATTGACCTTGAGTAGCTTTACGGTTAGTACAGATTGACCTTGAATAGCTTTACGGTTAGTACAGATTGACCTTGAGTAGCTTTACGGCTAGTACAGATTGACCTTGAGTAGCTTTACGGCTAGTACAGATTGCCCTTGAGTAGCTTTACGGTTAGTACAGATTGCCCTTTAGTAGCTTTACGGTTAGTACAGATTGACCTTGAGTAGCTTTACGGCTAGTACAGATTGACCTTGAGTAGCTTTACGGTTAGTACAGATTGACCTTGAGTAGCTTTACGGCTAGTACAGATTGACCTTGAGTAGCTTTAGGGTTAGTACAGATTGACCTTGAGTAGCTTTACGGTTAGTACAGATTGACCTTGAGTAGCTTTACGGCTAGTACAGATTGCCCTTGAGTAGCTTTACGGTTAGTACAGATTGCCCTTGAGTAGCTTTGTGTGAATTCAAAAAACAAACAAACATTCTTTCTATTTTTGTATGAGGTTGCTGTGGCAGTATATGTTATTGTAACATCTCTCCATGGCAGACACAGCAGATAGTCCAATATTACTTTGCTGTAAAAAATCCCAATTTTCTAACACAAGTAATTGAAGATGGTAGCAGGAAACTTGCATGTGTTAGTTAGAAGTTTCTTCTTGATTTCTATAAAAGAACATTTTTTCTTAAACGTTTGAAAAGTAACTTTAAAATATTGGGAAATTTAACAATAATTTTAAATTTAAAAAATCAATTTGGTGTCAGGACATAAAACATTTTCTAATGTTTTGTTATTTTTACTTTCAGCCTTCTATGGTATTTTGAACCATCACTTCTTACCACATTATCACTGCTAGGAGTTAGTGCATGTGTATTAGATTATGCTGTTCCCATCATAAGTGTCAAATGCTTTGATAGCATTAAATGGTAAGTCAGAATTATTAAAGAAAGAAAACATTGTCTTATTACTAAAACTGAATGTTCGTTTTGTCTTTATCATCTGATCACCAACATCATAAATTGTGTTTTCTTTTTAAAGAACATGACTTTGTTTTGATCTGAGAATGTGAAAAATGTATTGTCCATGCCTAAACCTGTTACATTCTATTAAATAAAGTTGTATTTTCTTGTTTAAACAGCTAGAAAGTGTTTATAATAATGGTATATTTATCAGGTTTGGAGATTCACAGTTGCAGTCTTTGTATGTTGTTAAATATACTTAGATTCAGTTACAAGTATGTGTGTGTACACGTATGTATGTATACAACAGTGAAATATTTTCACATCATGTTTGTTCTTTAGTACGGGCTGTTTTAATATTTCTTCACAATTTATGTTTCTCTAATTGTAGTTTTTTGTCATTGTTGGTAAACTTTAAACTAATGTGAAGAATTATGTGGGTAAAGACTGAATAAATCAATAAAACACACGTGTGAATTTGTAACAAACGTGTTGTTTTTATATCTCGTCCTCAAATCTCGAATATCTTAATGTGTTTGTGAACTTAAATAAACCATAATTTAGAGTTGATAAAATATGTTAGTGTCATACAGATTGTCCAGAACTGTAAAGAATCTTCAATTGGTTTTAATCAGATGCCAGGCAGGAATCAGAATCAGTAAATAATTGATGAGACATTACTTGAGTTTTCAGCTTTGTTTTGACATTTTACTGTAAATTTATTTTATAGACTATAATTGAGGAAAACATGCTATTAACTAAGTTGTGTACAAAAAGTGAAATGTAAAATAAACAGGTTAGATGATGGTTGTGTTGAAAGTAATATCTTTACATAATTTTTGAAGAAATTGAAATTTTATCTTCCTTTTGAATTTGGTATTTTTAATAACAGATTGTTTGTTGTGTGTTTTTTAGTTTAAATAATTAGTTTAAGAATACTTCAGATTCTTGTACATAACATTGTCTGTGCTTGAAGCTATTTATTAAACACAACTATGTAACACAACTTTTAGACTTTTGGTTGTGAAAACAATGAATGCAGGCTAATATTAATGAAGTTAAAGTTTGTGTACTTTCATTAAACCTTGGTATCCTGTCCATTCTCACATGAGAAATTATCTATCCCAGGTCCCTTAAATTCAGATAAACATGTACAATGATCACTTGTATATAAATACTGATCACTATGAAGTGAAGATTTAAGGAGCAAACATATTGGTTTTTATTAATTAGAACAAAATGTTAGAAGTAGGAAAGCTTGAAGTATCGATACAGAACCACCTTTATGTAAGAAGTTACTGTGCAGATGTCCAAAACTGTTAATCTTTGCTGAATGTTTTTGTTGAGTTTTAAAACTGTTTAATTACTTGTGTATATTCTCTTGTTCGGTAAATGTTCCAATTCAAGGTCTACAATGTTTACATGGGATGTAAACTTTTTACACAATTAGGACCATTTTTTAAATCAGTATTGTCACATGTTTTTAATATAAGTGTAAACATAGTAGTGTATTGTGTGGCATTAGTATATCTTATTGGCCTTTTACAATAAAATTTGTCAAAAAGCACTTGTGCAAATTGTTTTACTAAAGTGAACCTATTATGTTGGTTTTCTGAGACAAATGAGGATGATAAGTAGATATTTGGTCTTGAGTTATGTACATACATGAAATTTTAAAATTGATACATCTCACTCTGCAGGACAGATGTGCAAGAAAGAAAGTTTGAAGGAATATGCAAGTTGATGATCTCAGTAAAGAAACAGGCTTGCGACTTTTGGATCTCCATTATTCAGTTACGAGACACAAAACCCGTACTTGTAAGTGTGAACTATTTACTGTTCTTCCTCTCTATACTTAAATCATTGTGTAGCTGTCAAATTTTGTTTGTGTGTTTTCCTTGCCATCCTGTAATGGCAGACTGCATTAAACCTCCTGAAGCACACATGCAATATCTGATATGTTAGTTTTTATCTTCATGTGGATTATCTGAGACATAACCCACATTTATTATAATCTTATTATAATGGAACTTGTAATGTATACATCCAAAAATGATTTGGGATACTACTACACTGATTATCACCAATCACACTTTGGTAATATTTTTATAACTAGACAGTATTTTTATAGCTGAAAAATAAATAAAACTGTTGAAAGTTCCACAGAAATGATGTTTCAGATTCAACCAATAACAGTTACAAACACAAATTAGTAACTTTCAAATATAAAACAACTAAAAACAAACTTAAAATATTGTTTTACTTTAGTGAAAATCTCATGAGTGTTGGAACAGACAGAATAAGACATTCATTGATAAATGTGTCAACAAAGAAATATTCAATAAAACCTACTCTGATGTAATGTTGTAATGATAACTCGTTTCTAAACTAAAATTTTAATGAAATCATTTCTCTCATGGATGGTGAACATTATCGAATCTCAAGCATGAGTACGTGGTTGTAGAACTGTCAGACAATTCCAGAAAAAAATCACAGGCCCAGTAACCTACCCAAAGGATGGGTATTTCTGCTGGTACTTTCTGATCATATTAACTGATAAAACATTTTTTTTCATAACCCACATGCTTAATATTTTCTAACAATATTAATTAGTGAAATCCCTTTTTGTATAACATACATGTTTCCCCCAGTGGCACAACAATATGTTTCTGGACTTTCAGTGCTAGAAACTGTGTTTCAATACCACTGGTGGGCAGAGCACAAATTGGCCTTTATGTAGCTTTGTGCATAATTACAAACACGTTTATAATATTTGTTTCACATGCTGAGACACTTTCCATTGATAAGAGTGGTAAGTTATGACTAATATTTTCATTATAAAAAGTTGTAACTTTTTAATGAATTCAAACCAAAACCACAACATTCACGTTGATTTGAATTCTGATATTTTAAAAATACTTTTCTTGTAATTTGACATGGTTGGATGGGTTTTAGAAAATATTCATATTATTACTTTGGGTTTATTAGTGTTTTTATAAAGTTTTAATGACTGTCAAAATGGTTTGTTAAAATGTATCTTTTTAACATGATAATTGTATTATTGGTATGTTATAGTGATTAGGCAGGTTTTGTTTTTGTCAAACATTTGTTCGTGGTGTATTATATTTTCAGTGATCTGGCATGCATTACTGTAGTGAATTTTTGTAATTCCTAGTTAACGATGTTTAATGTACCTTAAAAGTCATATGTCAGTTTTATTTCTCTTGTATCTTCCCTTATAAGACATATAGAAGAATATAGGTGTATACCATTTATCAAAATTACCTATATTCTTAAAATATTATCTTCAAACAAAACCAAATGACTTGTTTTGTAATGAATTTTTACATTTTAAGAGTAAATGTTTTGAAAATTTGAGAACCCAAAAAGATATGATGTTAACAATAAGGGATAAAAATGAGCTACAATCTTAAGTTGTTGAAAACAATTGTATCATTCCTATCCTCACATTTTATTATTGTTTTGATAATTCAAACCTGTGATATGACTGCAAGCAGTTTTTGTATATTAACTTATGAATTTATTTGTGGTTAACCAATATAGTTGTTTCTTTAAGCTCACTGTATTACTATTGTTGTTGTTCTAAAATTGAAGAATAACTGTGTAGTTATCACATAAAAGAATTTCTAATTGTAATGGTTATTTGTACGTTTACAGTATTTTGTTAGCATCATGTCTCTCTTACTACTTGTGGCATGGATTGGCAATATGGTAAACAACCTGCTGCTTACTTATTTCCTTGGTAAGTTATGTGTACTAGTGGAAAGCTTGTTATGAACCAGTTGATACTTATTGTTCTGTCATTCGATAATTTTTTATTGTATTGAAAAACATTGTTGGGATCATCCTTTATGTGCAGCGTGATCTGTAGTTCTTGTTTAAACATTAATTTTGTGGTTTTACGTATTTAGGCTGGTGGATATATTAATGCTTGCATTTGTGTATAACTAAGACTTCAGTATACACACACTAATGTTCGCATCTGTGTGGAATTAAGATTGGATATATATATATATACATATATATATAAAATAAATTTTAAGTCATAAACAAAACACATTAACATGAAACAAAATATGCTGCATATATTTGAAAAGGATTCTAAGTTTTTTGTTGTTCTTTTAAGCTACAACTTGGGATTATAAAATGCATCCTAAGTTTTGGAGGTGACTGAATAAGTAGGGCCCACATTGTGGTGGAGGTACACCATCTATCAGTCTTAACCTCCAATTTGCTAGTCTTGCATAAAAAAAATTAGAAATTAGGAGAGCAAGATATGGGTGCTCAAGCCCACGATGTCCCACATCTACATCAACCTTCACTACCTGCAGACGGTTGTTTATATGTCATCTAGTTAAGGCTATTATATTTCATAAAGTTTGAACAATGCAATGGAAGGTGCAACATAGTCAGTAACCATTCACATACATTGAATAAAATGTGTTAATGTGTTATGTTTATTATGGCTTAAAAATGTATGGTTATATTTATTCAGAGGTTAGTATTTGCTGTTTTTAATACAATTCTGCCTCATCATTTTGTTTATTCATTTAACTTCATTTGGATATAATTATTAAATATATATATATATATATGTGTGTGTGTGTGTGTGTGTGTGTGTAGTTGTGTTTGCATCTGTGTAGAACTAAGACTTGGGTATATAAACAGCACTATACAAATATGTTAGGAAAAATCAAAAATTAGATTCCAAGTTACTTCAGTGGAAGGTACATCAGAGGTAAAACATCAAAATGTTATTAATCTTCAGATTTAGTAGAACGCAAGCTCAGTGGGAGTGCTCAAATTTATCAAACAGTTAATATTTTGTGTCTCCCTTTTTTCTTTAATAATTGTAGACAATCCCTCAGCTATGATTGCCACATATTTAATCAAAATGTCATTTGGTATTATACTCCAGATTTCTCTAATACACCCCCATAAAGTTTCTTTGGAAGTAACTTTTGATTTGTCAAGTTTTTGATCTATCAAATCTTAGATTTGTTCAATTAGGTTGAGATCAGGGCTCTGTGGGGACCATTGTTGTAGAACTAGTATTGGTCGTGTGTTTATTTGTATATATAATATTTCCATCATTGTAGAACTAGGATTGGTCACGTGTTTCTGTTTATGTATATGTAACGTTTCCATCATTGTAAAATGAGGATTGGTCCAACGTGTTTCTGTTTATGTTTATATATAACGTTTCCATTGTTGTAGAACTAGGATTGGTCATGCTGCCAGGCCTGAAGTATCAAGGAATTCTTCAGAACTGCATCAACC
Source organism: Tachypleus tridentatus (assembly GCF_004210375.1). NCBI lineage: Eukaryota > Metazoa > Arthropoda > Merostomata > Xiphosura > Limulidae > Tachypleus > Tachypleus tridentatus. Next base: position 264,358,999 of record NC_134837.1, on the reverse strand, counting down.
AAGTTAAAAGTAAACTGGGACAGAAAATGAAGGACAACTAAGTGTTGTATCCAACAGTCTTGCCGCTCATGGTTTATATATTTAGTCATTGTTTATCTTTTTGTTATTCAGATGTTGATGCTAACATTTGTTTAAAGCTTCTTTAAGGAAAAATATTTGAAATAATTATATGAAGTTTAATAGTGAAATGTTTGTCCAGATTTTATTATTTTAAAATCTATTTTCAAAACTTTTGCTGAAGGTAAATGGAGACTTCACATTTATGTAGAATACTGCACTTTTTTATAAAACAGTTTAACATGTGCAGTTCTGACATTTCAGAAACTGCAGTAAATAGTTTCCAGTGTTGCTCGTAACTATTTGAGAACTAACACTTGTTTGTTTCGAACAGAAACTGTTGTAAACAACAACATGATATTGGGACAAAAAACACACCAGCCAACTAACATTACGTGTATAATTAGGTAGGAGCTGTTGCACAATTTCATTAGCTGATACTACCTAGCTTGCATGACCTAAGTGGTGCAGTGCACATACATCACATGTTTCATTAATCTCGCACTTGTTTTTTAGGGTTAGCTTTTAATACAATTTATACATATTTAATCCATATAAACAAATTTGTATTTACTGTGCACACACATATTTACTTAAGTATGTATCTTGCAATGAATGCAGAAGTTGGCACAGAATTGAATATTAGCAGTAGTGTTGTATTGTGAGAGTTTCCAGTTCTAAAGATAACTTGAGTCCTGTATTAGGACGTTTGACTTATTTTATTTAGGTTAAATAAAATCATTTTTTGTCAGCTTGTGATCAAACTAGCTGTATTTCAGAGGATAACTATTCTAGTGGACTCATATAGTGTAGGTCAAACAGAACATAAATGTTGTGATTTCATTTTAGTCTTTCATTGAAAGTTTGTTAAATACTTTCTGTTATTCAGAGTGATAGATATTTTACCAGTTACTAACAGAGTAGACAACTCAAATGATTATATTGTGGGACTACCTCACAGATCTTAATGGCATCAGTAACTGGTGAAGGATTATAGAGTGCTGCCATCTTAAAGCAATTGAATTTTAACCTTTATTTTTGTTACTGATTGATGGAATTTCTCATTAAATTTATGGGAGGAAGTACACCATTTAGGTCCTGAAATAACGTGTATTAGTTCGTATGGCTGGTATAAAAATAAATAGTTTACTGAATGTAGTTTGAAATATATTTCTTCACCAGCCAGACCTCAAAAATGGTAAATATTAAATAATGAAGACAAAATTAAGTATAATATTTTACCATTCTACTTGTAGTGTGGGTGTAATTCTGTCAGGTTTAATTACAGTAATGTTAAAGTAATGCATATTTATGGAGTAATGTATAAAAGCATGCAATTGAAGTTTTTCTGAACAAGCTCTCTGAGGACTTAATAAAACACTACAAATTGGGTTTCAATACCCATTGTAGCCACTGTTGTCTTGTTCTTAATAGCAAATAAGCAGTTCTGATGTCAGTTATCACAAACATTACACGACAGATTACCCCTTCTGATGTCAGTTATCACAAACATTACACGACAGATTACCCGTTTTACTGTCAGTTATCACAAACATTATACGACAGATTACCCCTTTTACTGTCAGTTATCACAAACATTACACGATAGATTACCTCTTTGTTAAGTAATGAGACTTGTACACTGTACCAGGGAAACTGAATGGAATGAAGACTTGTGTCCAGTTTTTTTTATGTTTGATAGATTGCCTAACTGTTGTTTTTTGGTAATAGTAAGTTAATTTTTTATACAAAGTTGGAATAATGATGTTTCACAAAGTACAAATTAATTTGAATTGTTAACATACATTAAAATATCACCTTTAACACAATCAGAATCTGAGATATAAATAGTTCTATGTATAAGTTACACTTCAACATAACTGTAATAGTGTAGATAAGTAGTCCTAGGTATAAGATACAGTTTAAAATAACTCCAATAATTTAGATAAGTAGTCCTAGGTATAAGATACAGTTTAAAATAACTCCAATAATTTAGATAAGTAGTCCTAGGTATAAGATACAGTTTAAAATAACTCCAATAATTTAGATAAGTAGTCCTAGGTATAAGATACAGTTTAAAATAACTCCAATAATTTAGATAAGTAGTCCTAGGTATAAGATACAGTTTAAAATAACTCCAATAATTTAGATAAGTAGTCCTAGGTATAAGATACAGTTTAACATAACTCCAATAATTTAGATAAGTAGTCCTAGGTATAAGATACAGTTTAAAATAACTCCAATAATTTAGATAAGTAGTCCTAGGTATAAGATACAGTTTAAAATAACTCCAATAATTTAGATAAGTAGTCCTAGGTATAAGATACAGTTTTTCAGTGCTGGAGAATATTTGTTTATTTGAGGAATTATGAGAACTATATGTTCCATGTGCCATTTAAGGGTTATCAATACTTATGTACAGGATGCTGGAGAATGCGGAACTTTGAAAGTATATGTAACTTGTGAAGCCACCTCTGTAAGCTTGTGCCTGTTGATGTAAGAGCATGAATCTCATAATCCATGTAATAGTTGTGATTATAAATTCTCTTCATAAAACTGAAATATGTATTTGTAGAAATAAATATGTGGTTAAATGTTTTCTGTCTTTTTGTAAACCTTCAAATTTTTTTTTTTTTTTTAGTCTTGCAAAAATTCACTGTAAATATTGTTTAATTAAGCCATGATTTGTTTAGTATATGAGCAAGGTACATTTTGAATGATCAGATTTTGATCATGCTCTATAATTAATAACACAAAACAGTTGATTAATAATAATAATAAAAACCTACTGTTTATTTATATATATATATATATCCAGAAGAAGTGTAGATTACATCACTACTTCATGTTACTTCAAATAAATTTATTTTAAAATTAGACTGAACAGATGATGTAAATGTGTTATTTTTGTGTGGATAAAATGGAAGGATTGTCTGTGTACTGGAATTGATATTATAGTAATAATTATGTTTCATTAAAATGTATTATTTGTTACTTTTTAATTAGTCTGTGGTAAATCTGCAAAGTATGATTATAACTTACATTCCAGGTTGAATAATTCCTTTAAGTGTAATAATTGTGTTGGATTTTGTGCAATAAAACAAAATATATTTAATAATTGAAATCTAGAAGAGATGAAAGATAGATCAGTTCTGCTACTCCAAGAAATCTTGGAGTACTCACTGTGACAAGCACATGAGCTCAACTGTGTGCAGCATAAAATTCAGATTAGTTTTGAAGTCTTGTGTTACCTCAGATAAAGGATTTGGTTCCTAAAGATGTCATACACATACCCAGAACATACAGGTATCAGTGGGTACAAACCTGAACAGTAATACATCTTATAAACTCAGTTTATTGTATGTTCAGTCTTTGTTATTGAAAGTGAGAACCTTTGATTGTACAGAACTTGGCATTTTCTGTGTAAACTTTTAATCTGTTTCATTGTGAATGATTTTCACAGATTATAAATAATGTTCCACAGTGTTTATATTTCCACTCTACTTTCTAGTAGAAGAACATTAGAAGTGATTTAAATTTAATGAACCAGATATATCATACAGTTTCAGAGAAATTTGATCAAATTTAGTTATGACACACTGTTAAGTATGCAATTATATTAGATGAATTGTTTTTAATGTGTGTTTTTTTAGTCATTTTATTGTGAGTTAAAAGTACATAATTGAAAATGTCATGTTCTGCAAACAGTTTTCCAAATTTTCCTTCATAATGATATATTCACAGTGGCATATCTGTGTAGCTCTTATCTGATTATGATGTTTGGAAAGAGCTATTTTTGTGATACCATTAAATGTTGAACTTTAAATTTGTTACAGTAGCTGTTTTTCTGAATATTCTTTGACATTTGAAACAATTTTAAACTTTATAGGTAAGTTTGAACATGTGAACTGATGCCTGAAAACATTAAGAAGTTAAGAAAAGGTTATGTAACTACCTTCTAAGAGGCAAAATCATATGTTAAATATTTTGTCTTTCATGAAAGTAATTTTAAGTATATACAATAATTATATGAATGCAGTTATTTTCAACATCTGCTGGCCTTTTTTTTAAATATTTGAATAAGAAGTAATTTTTTTATATTTGTTGGACATTGTAAAATGAGTAATTCATTGTCTTGAAGTATATAATATTATCTATTTCAATGAAAATTCATCATTTATATATTACTGTAGAATATTCAGTGGACTTGATTTAATAATAATATATATGAATGTATAACAGTATTATTCCAAGTGTTGATTTATCTCTACTGAAATGTACAAGTTATTTGATGTCATAGACTTAGTTTATTAGTAATGTCCATTTTCATGTTTCAAGGGTAGTTTTATGCTTAATGCATTATGTGAAAATAAATGAAAATAAAATATCTATTTGGATGTCATATACTTGTACTTCACTCATTAACTGTTAGTGTTAATGTCAAAATGTCTGTTTAGATGTCGTACTTCACTCATTACATGTTAAGTGTTGATGTCAAAATGTATGTTTAGATGTCATATACTTGTACTTCACTCGTCATCTGTTAGTGTGCTGTTTTGGTGAAGTTTCTGATTGACATTGAACATCCCAGAGGATTATCTGTACATCTTTAATTGAGGTAGATGTCCCTTTAAGATATTTGACTCAAAAAAAAAAGTAATGCCACAGTAACCAGAAGCTGGGATTTTGTTCATTGTGAGAAGAATTTAGATTGAAAATTGCATGATCCACTACCATTTTTAGACAAATTTACAAACCAAGGAGTTATACTAGAGTAACCTATTCAGTTCTCCAGATAAAGAAACCAATCCATCAAAATGCAACTTTTAATATAGTTTTTCAAACAAAAAGGTATACAAACTGTATATACTATCATGCTTTCAAATGTATAAAAATGTAGGTTCAAGAAGATTATTATAATTAACAAACTATCAAAATTCTTACATTGAAACTTGATATTACAAAGACTGAAATACTACCTGCTTATCTTGTCTTTAGGTACTCATTTTGGTTTGGTTTGTTTCATTTGGAATTTCACACAAAGTTACATGAGGGCTATCTACGTTAGCCATCCCAATTTAGCAGTGTAAGACGAGAGGGAAGGCAGCTAGTTGCCACCACCCACCGCCAACTCTTGGGAACTTATTTAACGTTGAATAGTAGGATTGACCAACTCATTATAATGTCCCTATGGCTGAAAGGGCGAGCATGTTTAGTGCAATGTGGATTCGAACCTGCGACCCTGGATTAAGTGCCTTAACCACCTGGCCATGCTGGGCTCACTCATTTTGTTTCAGCATTCCTTTCATAAAACATGCAACTCCTTTCTCTAACAAGATACAATATGATAGGTTATTGATATACTTTGGAATTATGACTCAAAAAGAATTAAGAATTTGATCTTGATAATTATTTGTGTGAGGTATTGAAAAAATTATTATTTAAAGTGGGCGTGACAGTGTGAGTACTTAGTATTCCTAAGTAACGTTGCAAATGTTGGCACATTTATTATACCAGTCAATGCAATCACCAAAAGTCCTCATACCTGATATTGAAAACCAAGATATATATATATATGTACAAAGTTGTCCCCCCATGGTACAGCGGTAAGTCTACAGAGTTACAAAGCTAAAATCAGGGGTTCGATCCCCCTTGTTGGACTTGGCAGAAAGCTCGATGTAGCTTTGTTATAAGAAATACACACATATACAAAGTTAACTAACACTACATCTTTGTTAAAAGAGAAGAAAGGAACAAAACATTAAATCTAAAAATATCTCCAGTGGGTTTTGTGACTTCCTCCTCAGTAGCCAAGAAAAACATTGGTTTTTTGATATCAGCAGTTATAACTGTTTCTCCAGTGGCAGCCATTTTCTTTTAAAATCTAATACGAACATTCAAGATTGTGATTTCTCTTGTGGGTGCCATTTTGGATTACTCATCCGATTTTTATATCATAGGAAGCGGTCCCTATCTCCACTTTTCAATCTGCCCCAGTGAACGTGCATTAAAAGTAGGCCCATCAGGTGATCCCTGAAATCTGACTTTAATGGAAGTACCTGTGTTGAACATTTTCTCTCTTTTTTTTTTGCTCGGGCAAGTAAACCTTGACCCCTCCTCCTCACACGTCTGTGGCCTCACGTTGAGTAGAGGTAATCAATTCGTTAAGTGTCTTCAAATCCCTGTCACACCAAACATGCTCGCCCTTTCAGCCGTGGGGGCGTTATAAAGTCACGATCAATCCCACTATTCGTTGGTAAAAGAGTTGGCGGTGGGTGATGACGACTAGCTGCCTTCCCTCTAGTCTTACCCTGCTAAATTAGGGACGGCTAGTGCAGATAGCCCTTGTGTAGCTTTGTGCGAAATTCAAAACAAACCAAAATAAAACAATCGTTAAGTGTCGTACTTATAATGAAGAAATATAAATTGGTCACGAATTTGAGGCTTCTTCTCAACGTCTACTTATGAACGCAAGTGAATGGGTTTTAACTGTGAGAAAACTAAGGACCTGTCACAATTGTATTTCTAACGCACCTCATGCCAAAAAGGCAGGTTAAATGCTTCTAAGTAAACGTATATCTCAGGACGTCTGGTATGGGTATTAACACTTTTACTAATAAAGCAGAGAACAACGTTTTGATCTTCTTAGGTCATCTTCAGGTTAACCTCTTTGGAACTGCTGGTAAAGTGGTCAACCAGTTATGAAGCTGAGCTTAGCCTATTACGGGTAGTTACTCGCAGTATTAATACTGCTAAAGCTAAAACTGAGAACGTGTAATTCAGTAGTTCGATCCTCAGGATTTCTAGTTCAGGGATTTCATTATGTACAGAATATGTGTTGCAGTGTACGGAACATCAAGTTTTAAAATATCATTTGATTATTGTTTAATTTTTTATAATATAACCGTATTTCACAGTGAATGTGTTATAAGAGTGACAGTAAATCCCTTAGTATGGGTGATGGTTGTTATGGTGGTGCTGATTGGTTGCATTCCCACCGGTCGTTAGTTCAAAGTTAAACCAGTAGATAGTTGTAGTAGCTTAGCAATAAATGCAAATATATGTGTGTGTGTTGTTTTTTTTCTCATTGCAAAGCCACATCGGGCTATCTGCTGAGCCCACCGAGGAGCATTGAAACCCTGATTTTAGCGTTGTAAATCTGTAGACTTACTGCTGTACTAGCGGGGAGCAAGACAAATATCAAATTCGTAATTAAACTAATTCTTCACATGCTTAGCATACAGAAATTAAACTAATCTTTCATTCATCTAGGCTACTTTTATTAGTGACTATAGGAGACATAAATTAGCAGCTTAGTGCTGCGTATTATGTTCAAATCATTCTCAAACTATCCCAAACAGTATTATCATGCCTGATGGTCAAACTGTGACATTAAAAAAACAATAACATAAAATCACTTTACAAGAAGCACAACAATATTTCAGTAACATTTGGGAGAGGGGAAATATGACTCATGAATCTGTTAGTAGTCTAGCGACTTAAGGTAGTCTTATTGGCTAAACCTACTGACTTGATTCAGAAAACTCCCACGTTTTATCTTATTCAGAAGACTGTTTCGTAGGTTGGACCCATCTTATTCATTCACAAGACTGTTGCCATACAAACGCATCCTGATAAAAGCAGAAGGAAGGCAGCTAATGATCACCACCCACCACCAACTCTTGAGCTACTCTTTTACCAATGAATAGTAGAATTGACTGTAACTTTATAATACGGCTGAGAGGACGAGCATGTTTGTTGTGACGGGGATTCGACCACGACTCTCAGATTAAGAGTCGAGCTCCCTAAGCACCTGGCCATGCCGGGCCTTTTTTTAAAACATTTTCTGTTTGTGACAAGTATTAGGGAAATATTCAACGATTTCTGTTCTCGGAAACTAACGACACTTTTACCAAGTCCATCAGATGTTATGTAGTCGTATATATAAATTTCGTATTTTGATTAATGCGTAGCTGCTTCTTTTATTTTTGATTTTATTTCAGAAGTTGGTATAAAGCCAATGAATGTTGAACGTTTTGCCAACTTTTGATATCCAAAACTGTAAATATCTTGTCTATTTCATGATTATGAGAAACCCACTTTAAGATAACCTAAGAAAACTGAAACGTTGTTCTGTACTTTATTTTAATTAAAGTTTTAACACTCATACCAGCCGTCTTCAGAATACATCTTGCCCGTCTGTCAGCTTTCTCGCTCGAGAAGTATCTGGCATGGCCAGGTGGTTAAAGCACTCGACTCGTAATCCGAGAGTCGCGGGTTCGAATCCCTGTCACACCAAACATGCTCGCCCTTTCAACCGTGGAGCGTTATAAGTCACGGTCAATCCCACTTTTCGTTGGCAAAAGAGTTGGCGGTGGGTGGTGATGAGTAACTACCTTCTCTCTAATCTTACACTGCTAAATTGTGGTGAGCTAACGCAGATAGCCCTCGAGTAGCTTTCAAAAACAAATTCAAAACAAACCAAAAAGAATTATTCGTAATTTATAAGTGATAAACTATAAAAAAAGCAACATGTTAACATCGCCTACTGTCAACTTTTAGATTATTCTTTACTAATGAATGGTGAGTTTGAACAATAAATTGTAATAGCTCCTATGTTAAAACGGCGATCATATCTGATTGTCTGATTCTAACTTGCAATCCATATGCCGATTACCCTTGCCACCAGGAAATGTACAAATAACGTTTCAAACTCTTACTTCTTACCGACCGCTCAGCTGGTGAATTTGTATACTGAAAGAAATACTTCTTCGGTCGCGCCACCTGGCATACAAAATATATATCTGGAATGCTGTTTTATAAATTTCTTTGTTTGACAGTAACAGAGATATCGAAAAACCAGCCTACGTTCTAACATAAAATTTAACACGATTACATCAACGGTGGTCCTCAACTTTAATGAAATGGTACAGTAATCAGTGATGACGAGAAACCCACTTGTTGAGAAATTTATATGCAAAATATGCAAAAACGAGCCGTTTTTGCATAGAAATGGTACAGTGATCTTCAAAACCTACGACATAGCTAAAAAACGTTTCTCCAGACTGATAATATCCAAACAAGAGCTCAGCCTATTGGCAGATGTAAATTGAAGTAAAAAAATTATTACTTTTTCCTCTCTCACTTTTTTTTAATGTATGGCAGTTTCTATGAAGGAATAGGTTTTAGCTTCGGGTGATGAGTTGTTTTAATGGACATCATGTTTTGAAGTTAGTGATTCGCCATATTGTTTCTGCACTCTTCAACTTAAAGTACAACATTTTGATGCAAAATCATCGTCATAACTTCAAGCATTGGTGAGCTAACCTTTCTGATCCCAAAATGAGAATAATCAACAAATTTTTGGATATTACGCTACCTACCGGTTCTTTACTTTAGCAATGTTTTTCTGCTAAACTGAAGGTCTTGGTGACTTTTTAAATCCTCTAAAATTTAAGTTAGGTGTTTATAAAAGTATCTTACATTGTTTATAAGAAATTTTCATACTATTATGAGCGCTACAAAAGATGCGACGACCATTTTTTCTCTACTCATCCATACATAGTACTACCATATTTAGTGAGAATTAACTTGATTTTGTTTTACGTTGACTAGCGTAGTTTGTAGCGTAAGCTTATAATAAATTACAAAATATAAAAGTGTTTAAACTTGTAGAAATGCTATAGAAGGAAGTAAATTTATTATTTATGTCTTAAACAGTCTGGACTTTGAATTATTTTCACCGTATAGTTTAAAAATAAGCCACTAACTAACGAAACCACAACCCAATTCAATCTAAATTTCCAACCAATCCTTAAATAGTTAATAAAATACACAATACAATGTAATCTACAGTAAAGCTTAAATTCACATTAACGCATCAATGTAAAATTTAAATATAAACTAGTCTCTATTTAAATTTTGTATTGTTTCATCAGTGTGGATTTAAACCCTAAGTAGTTGTTGATTTGTTAGTGCTTAGCTACATAATGAGTTATATGCACTTTGCCTCGAATTACAGATTTTAGTAAATCCCTAAACTTACTATTAACTTGCCGTGAGATTTTTAAATAAATTGCAACGTATGAAAAATGCTAGTAGACAAACTGTCTATAATTTTCAGAATATTCCATCAATCACTTTTGTCTTCAAGAGGTGTATCTGCAATATTCTAGTAATCAAGAATTTCACCAATGTAATTTATTCTCAGAAGTATTTACTTGTATACCGATGTTAAGCTGTTGAATATTTTATTATTATTTAAGATATTAGAAATCTGAAAAAAAGTATTATAAATTCAAATTATATGAATAATAATATGACAGTATTTCAGCAGAAGATGACACTGATATCGATAGTTTGAAATGGCTGCTTCTATGTCAGTAGTTGTGTTGTGCCCGAATGGTAGGCGACAAACTCTCAAAGTGTCGCCCAACACAAGTTTATTACAGGTATTCTAAGAGTTTAAAAGTATTGTTATTATTTTATTGTGTAATATTTTGTGTTAAACTAAGTCGTTAGTATAACACCTCAAAATGTAAAAAGTCATTGAGTTGTGACGTTGTAACGACAAGCCTTAACACACCTGAGTGAATAGGCTGAAAATATATTGGAATTAGATGACTGTTACTATCAGTGTATACATATCTTATATTTTGTATAGAACAATACAGGGTTGCCGTGTACTAAAATTAATATTCTTTAACTTATTTATTTGTTGCTATTCTCTACATTTAATTATCTTTGGTTTCCTCATATTGTAACACGCGAATATTGAATTTCATATAAGTTACCTTACGCGTACTTCTCAATCTAATGAGCATCTTGAAATTTATTTCAGTTATATTTCTTAAATTTTATGCGAACAAATTATGCAATGTTATGGTATCACTGTCGATAAACGTTATGTAATACTATTAATATTAAATTTGTCATTCATGATATGTATATATATATATTTGAAGCTACAATTAATTTGAAAAGAAACAGTACCCGAAAATATTTGAATTTAAATGTTATATTTGTAGGGTAAGGAATGGTGAAGTTACAGTTATCTAATTGAACATGTAATAGATTTTTCTAACATTAATGGTTATCATGTACTTTTGAGTAACATTTAGACCATCTTGTTTTGATTTTTTTAGCATTCAGATGTATAAAAAAGCTAACATATTCACTGTAGGGAAACCTAAACGTAACTGATTGACCAACTGTTTCATGAATGTAGGAAAACTTGTGGACTTGGTGTACTTTTATTTTCAGAAATTTTTTACGAGATACTACATAGAGTATTTGCTAAGAAAATAACATCAGTTGAGGTTGGGGAGAGCTCAAGTCCATATTTCTGACACATTTGTCATCCACACCTCCTTTAATAAATCGGGCTTCTCGTGTGTCCCCTCTTTTGTTTTTTTAATAAGTGAAAGAGTAAGTTAAATGATGAGATGCACCATATCTTATACCTTGTTGGATGAACATTTTTTTCTTTAAAAATATATTGAAAAATCCTTGTGCATCTTCCAAGACAAAAGTGATGGGTTAAGATAAGAGGTTGGCTTAGGGTCTACTCAAAACAGCCTCTCATACAAATCATTATCTCATTACTTGTCAATTACAAGTATTTTCAATGGCATAAAACATTCAGTTTAACTAATATTTTTGATATGCTGTGGTGAATATGATGTATTTGACTGTATTTACTCATTAGGTTGAAAAACAGTCAAGGTTACATCAAGGTGTTGATTGATGAGTCAAAGTTTTACATGCGGTAATACACAGATATGCATTAAAATGCTGTATTTATTATAGTAATTACTCATGATGTTTATTAATAGAAAATGTTAAAATGTTTAATTTTGTATTATTGCACTGTTTGCTTCACTTGCACTTCCCAAGAGATCAGTTTTGTTCCTTTAGGGTAGTATGCCCCAACACTTGGAAACTAGACCAGTTAACTGAATTACAGGATATTAGGGTGAGAGAAAGCTTACTTACATAGTTCAATCATACTGGACCTTTATTACTGGTGGTGTGCCTTAGGGGCTGTTATTTTGGCCTTTCGGTTTTCATTTCATAGTAACATTAAAGTCTATCGTATTTTTAGCTGTATTGAGGATTTCATTGTACAATAGAATTTCTTATAACAATGGATTAGTTATCAAATGTTTGATAGGACCTCTTTTAATTATATAAAATGCATGGAAGTACATATGAATTGTCATAAATTGTATAAAAAGTTTAATGTAGGTACTAATCCAGTCTGTGACAGTAAAACAAATATCTTGGCATAATAGTAAATAAGTCACTCAGTTCATCAAAGCTAAGTAGTAATGCTTATAGAGTCTTAGGGTATATTTATAAATATATAATTATAAGTAAGAAATAGCGAATTGGATAACTACTCTACCAAATAGTTTATATAATTTCTAAATAACACTACTAACAGGCCTAGTATACAAATACCCATCTTTTCAGTAGAGGCCTGTTTGTGATCTACTTTTAAAGGTTGGAAGTAGTTCGTAGAAAAACAGTTGGGCAATGCTGAGGATGAAATGGTTGTCATGGAGACAGGTTAAGGTGTTTTATTTTTTCTTAAAAAAAGAAGGAATTTCATTGAAGATAAGTTTATCTGTAATCACTGGGATAGGATATAGCCCCCTGGTGTCTTTGTGAAGGTGATAGGAAAAGAGGAAAAAAGTTAAAGATATGGAAAAAGCAGTTAAGATGTTTGTTTTCTGTAATTGTGACTGGCTTATGATCTCAGTTGCTTTGCAGATGAATCAGTGGTTTTCTCAAAAATAAAGGTGACATTAGCAATTAAGATTTCACTTTTTGTCAGAGTGAATGGATAGTCTGGAAGGGTCATGTAGCCTACTCTTGATGAAATGTTATGATACATGAATTACATTAACACCTGAACTGAGTTGATTGGTAGGTGGCAGTCCCAGAGGTTGTGCCCACAGACACTGACCATCCACATAGTGAACAGCTACCTCACAGAAGATGTAAAGTGTTCATGCTGTTATCAGTGTCTCTCTTGGTGTGTACTTTCTTTTTCACTTCCCGTATTTTGTTCTTGAAGATGTACCCAATAGTGCCAAGCAGGCTGGCTATGTTGACATGTCACTGAGTGGAGGGGACACTTTGTCGTACATTGATACAACTAGAGGTGGAAACAATACAAAGAATGTTAGTTATTAGTGTCTGGCAAGCAGGCTGGCTATGTTGACATGTTACTGAGTGGAGAGGACACTTTGTCGCATTACTGATACAACTAGAGGTGGAAACAATACAAAGAATGTTAGTTATTAGTGTCTGGCAAGCAGGCTGGCTATGTTGACATGTTACTGAGTGGAGAGGACACTTTGTCGTACATTGATACAACTAGAGGTGGAAACAATACAAAGAATGTTAGTTATTAGTGTCTGGCAAGCAGGCTGGCTATGTTGACATGTTACTGAATGGAGAGGACACTTTGTTGTACATTGATACAACTAGAGGTGGAAACAATACAAAGAATGTTAGTTATTAGTGTCTGGCATAAATTCCTTTGCCAGAGAAGCATTTCATTGGTTGGAAGATATGTTTTTATCTATTGGTCAATATGTATCCACCTCTATAATGGCAGCCTCATTCTAATAGCTAGTGACTTGCTATCACTTGTTTAGCTTGTTAGGAAAGATGAGTCTAGGAACATAAGTTCTGAACATGAGAACAATTACCATATTACCTGAAAACAGTACTGCTGTTTGTAAATACACTGAAATATTATGTGAAGTTTTAATTTATTTCATTTGCTACAATTTTTACATTATAATCACACATCTTAGTTTGAAGAAATTATTCACTATACGATATACAAAATTTTGTGATACAAAGGAGCATTGCCTTGTAGTTTTTATATAATGATATACCCTGATACAAATGACTGATGTCTTTCAGTTTCTACATTGTTATGGCGTACGTAATTGGGTGATACAAATGACTGATGCATTTCAGTTTCTTCTTCAGAGACTGCTGTTGTTTAAGTACTTCAGTTCACAGATACTGCTGTTTGAAGTGTAATGCACTTGCCAGAGTGATTAATAAAAGTATGTAATATGATTAGTATCAAAAGTGCTTGAGAACTTGTGTTTTTATAAGTGTTTTATTTAGAAAACATATCTTTAGTTGGACATTTTATTTACATCTTTAAGTTATAATTTTTTCATTGTTTTAATTTATATAACTTATCTTTACTCTTCAAACTTATTAGTGATGTAAAATTATTATTTTTAGGTTTTGGAAGAAGCTTCGAAGAAACAAGGTTTTGAAGCGCAGGAATACGAACTAAAGTAAGCCTAACATGTCATACAACCTTGTTGGGTTCTGGATTAGTTATCCTGTCTTTTATGAAAACAATAAATCATAATTTATGTTCTTTTATTTGGTTTTTACCTAATTTAAGTCTTTATTAATCCTGGATATCTGATTTTGTATTAAATAAAAGATTTTTCTGTGTTTATACCATTAAGAGCTCTTCTTTGACCTCTCTTTCAACTTCAAATTTTATAGTCAAGGTTGCTGTGTAATAGTAGTATTTCCATGGCTAAATGAAGGATTTTCTACATATGATGTACCAATGATTATTTCTTGCATGATAAACTATAGATGTAATGATTTTTTGCCTGTGTAAAAGTAATTTACATTTCAGTGTGTAGAATGTTTGCTTTTGTAAGGATTACTCCTTTGTCTTTGTTTCATATTGTAGTATCTATATAAATATTTGTGATGGTAATTTTAGTCGTTATTTTTTTAGACACCGTAACAAACGTTTAGACTTGAGTCTTAGTGTCCGTTTTTCCAATCTTCCTAATAATGGTCTTATTGAAATGTGTCCTGCTTCCAAGCTACGTACAGATGGTGTGGTTACACTTGGACTACAGACAGAAACCGGAGAGAGACTGTTACATGACTTCCAGTCATCAAAGTCTCTTTGGGATATTATTTCTTATTGGATAAAAGAAAGGTAAAGTTCTGAACCATTTAGTCAGGTATTTTTAGATATGTTTTTCAGGATGTTTAAATATAAGAAATGCAAATTGTAACATTATATTGTATAATAACATACAGTCATTCAGTTTAGTGCTGCTTTTAACAAGTGTATTATGAAGCATATTGTCACTTTTCTTAAACTGTATCTAAATGAAGCATGTATGCATATTTATCTGTTTTGACGTTGAAATGTTTGAGAAATTAGAAAACTGTTTTTCGTTAATGAAAAACTTTCTGATCCAACGATTGCTGGGTTTTCTTAAGTTGTTTTTTTTATGTAATGTGTCACAGTTTCAAGTATATTGTTGAAATACTTGACTGTTAAAGTTATTTGTTTTGTAGTTTGTATACTGATAAAATAAACTGTTTTTTTCATTTTGTGGTTTTCACCAAACATCAACATTGTTTGTTCATTAGTTATAGGACACATTATAGTTTTGATCAGGTTTCTGATGTCTATTCAGTTATACTTTACATTGCCATGAACTGTTGTTTCATTGTAGTAAAATATTAAACTGTACATTTCTTCATTATTATTTATAAAATTTTATAAAGATGTTCAGTGTCACATGAGTGAATAGTTGTTGCCATCTCTTTAATGGAATATAACACTTGATGACAATGAGATAAACACAAGAGGACCTGTCAAGGCAGTCTCATCCAAGTTTAAAAATACACAAACTATCCCCTGATTCCTGATGATGAGAAGCCCACTTGAAGATGACCTAGGAAGGTCAAAACATTCTCTGCTTTAATAGTAAAAGTGTTAATACCCATACCAGCCATTCTGAGATGCATGTTAATTAATACCCATACCAGCCGTTCTGAGATGCATGTTAATTAACACCCATACCAGCCATTCTGAGATGCATGTTAATTAACACCCATACCAACTGTTCTGAGATGCATGTTAATTAACACCCATACCACCCGTTCTGAGATGCATCTTTCCTAATTGTTTAAATATTTATACATCCTTTTCTTGAAGTTTACTTATCTGCTACATGTGATGGGAAGCTGTTCCAAAGACCACATACCCTGCTATAAGAGTAATACTGTCCGAGTTTAAGGTGGTTTTTCAACCCTTTTCCTGTACTTCATACAACTTCAAAACAAGTTGAAGTAATAGATATGATTTAAATAAATCAGTTACCTAATTTCTTTTCATGAGAACTTTCAACTTACATCTTCATTCTGTGATTTACAATAAAAAAACAAGGTAAAATTTTCGCTTGAGAGTGGAGATTTTTAAAAATCAAATTTAAAAAACTATTTGGATTACATCTTTAAGATTTTACATGGCTGAATAAATCAAAATGAAGTTTTTGCTTGAATTTTTTCAAGGAAATCTATGACCCGAACTGGAAAGACCTACATGAGTTTTCATGGAATGATCCAATAAATACTTGTATTATAACTATCAGGGCTAACAAACTGGGAAAAATGTCACTGTTTAGAGGCTAGTCAGTAGACAAGGTGATTAAAGATTTGTTACGTGTGATGTACATACAAGTAGCACCAGTCCTACATATTATCTTAAGATAATTAATCCATAGAAGAGCCCTATAATTACTTGATGTATTGCAAAATTAACATTGGATGAAGTTTTATTAAGTAGTACAATATTGCATTCATCCGTATGTTTTTTCCATATATACTATTCACCAAACTCATATTAATCTTAAAACAGTTTCTCCAAATTGTTTTGTTCTCTGGTCTTCTAGTTAACAGTTTGAGGTAATAATTTAATATGAAGGAAATTTATATTTAAAAGAAGATATTATCTGCATTACTCAGGAAAATATTTATGAAACAAATGCTCTTAAAATGGTGTTTCTCGGAGACTGTTTGGAAAGGTAAAATGAGTATAGAATGTTTATTTCTAATCATCTTTATCACTTATTCCATAAAACTTAACAATTTGTACAGTTTTGATTATCGTTTCACTCATTAGTTTCTTTAATACACACTATAATAAATATTTGAGTGTAACCCTTACTTATGCTTTTTTAATAGTTGTCTTATTTTAACACATTGGCTCCCAGACGATCCACAGGTGGGTCGTGATAGTCTTCAAGTAAGACTCACTGATGACTCATGCTCTATTTTTGTTTGAAAGGTCCACTTATTGGGACAAAACAGTTACATGTACAAGCTCCTTTAAAAAAAACAATTTTAAAATGACTAGTGGGACTGTGGAAAGTATCGGCAAAATAGACTTGGGAGCCAATGTGTTAAACGTGGTCTGCTTCCAAACATGTCCCAAGTTGTGTTTAGTAGATAATGGTGCACATGTATAACGTGCATCTTACATTATGTATGTATGTATTTGTAGAGTATTATGTGTAATTTGTCATACTTTTTTTTACTTACAGGGGTGAAAATGTTATCCAAAGTGGATCCAGTGACGGAGAACCTATATGTCTGTATATAAGAAAAGAAGTAACAAAATTTACCTTCATTTCTATTTACCAGTCAACTCTTTTTCAGAATTATTAAAATTAAAGATTTGAGAGTGTAACTTACAAGTGCTGTTAGTTGACTCAAAATTTTATTATTCATGTACTGTGGATAGTCTCAGAATAATGAGTTTATAACGGCTTCTGTGTGAGTACATCAGTATCTGTGGATTAATGTTAATGGAATAGAATAATTTCTGTGATAATTTTACAGATGTTTCTTTGCAATGTTTGTTGTCAATACTGTACTTCTCTATCTTTAGGTTTAATGGTAGGTTTCTGTAAGTTTAAGTATTGGAAGTATATATTTGAAGAGATGTTTTTCTCACACTTCCAAGCAACAAAATGGATTATTTTTATTGTAAGTTTGATGACGGTAACTCTTTGCGAATAGTGAACTCTACCAATTAATCTAAGATTCGTAGTTCTCTAGCTATACATGAATGAGTTAATTTTCTGTTAAGAGTCCTCTACTATTAACAGTAGATGTAACTCTTGTCCCCTGCATCAGTTTTCCTTTTATTGGATATTGTTGCACTATTTTAGTATGGTATCAACTGGAGTGTTCATTTTCTTTTCAAACAACTTCTAAGTTCTTGCAGAACTTCTACAACAACTGAATTAGGTTTACTAGTTTTATCCAGTTGTTGATGACCTTCCAACATTCAGATTTTAAACTGTGTGAGGTTTGTGTCCCCATTGCTAAAGAAATCATCTTTTCTTAAATTCTTTCAATCTTATATTCTGTGAATAGTGTATTAATTATTGTAGTAATTTTTGTTGTGCATTGATTTATATTACTAATTCTAGTAAGTTCTGTATATAGGTTTGGCTATATTAATTCATAATTTACTCTCTAGTTGTGGGTTTGGATTACACACCTCCATTTATTTTTCTGAATCAAATCAGCACAACATAACACAAGATGATAAGAGAGTGACCTCCCTATCTAATTTCACATTGATATGATTCTTGAACACAGCGTGTAATGTTTATTATGTTAAGTTAGAAAAATAGAGACCCAAATTTCTATCCTTTGTTACAAAGAAATGTGTTTAGTTTTAACTACCTAATGGACAGTTACTCCAGCTAGTGTAATGTTTCATGTGTTTTTGTTTCAACTACCTAATGGAAGGTTACTCCAGCTAGTGTAATGTTTCATGTGTTTTTGTTTCAACTACCTAATGGACGGTTACTCCAGCTAGTGTAATGTTTCATGTCTTTTGGTTTCAACTACCTAATGGACGGTTACTCCAGCTAGTGTAATGTTTCATGTGTTTTGTTTCAACTACCTAATGGACGGTTACTCCAGCTAGTGTAATGTTTCATGTGTTTTTGTTTCAACTACCTAATGGACAATTACTCCAGCTAGTGTGATATTTCATGTGTTTTTGTTTCAACTACCTAATGGACGGTTACTCCAGCTAGTGTGATATTTCATGTATTTTTGTTTCAACTACCTAATGGACGGTTACTCCAGCTAGTGTGATATTTCATGTGTTTTTGTTTCAACTACCTGATGGACAATTACTCCAGCTAGTGTGATATTTCATGTGTTTTTGTTTCAACTACCTAATGGACGGTTACTCCAGCTAGTGTGATATTTCATGTATTTTTGTTTCAACTACCTAATGGACGGTTACTCCAGCTAGTGTGATATTTCATGTGTTTTTGTTTCAACTACCTAATGGACAATTACTCCAGCTAGTGTGATATTTCATGTGTTTTTGTTTCAACTACCTAATGGACAATTACTCCAGCTAGTGTGATATTTCATGTGTTTTTGTTTCAACTACCTAATGGACGGTTACTCCAGCTAGTGTGATATTTCATGTATTTTTGTTTCAACTACCTAATGGACGGTTACTCCAGCTAGTGTGATATTTCATGTGTTTTTGTTTCAACTACCTAATGGACGGTTACTCCAGCTAGTGTGATATTTCATGTGTTTTTGTTTCAACTACCTAATGGACGGTTACTCCAGCTAGTGTAATGTTTCATGTGTTTTGGTTTCAACTACCTAATGGACGGTTACTCCAGCTAGTGTTATGTTTCATGTGTTTTTGTTTCAACTACCTAATGGATGGTTACTCCAGCTAGTGTAATGTTTCAGATTTGTTTTGGGCTTCAGTTTAAATTGAATTTAATAATTGCTCATCTCCATTTTGGTTTATTTATTTCTAGACTTTAGCAAGATTTTAGTGGCTTTATTTAATTTATTCATAGATGAAACTCCTACTCATTTATATCAGTTCATAGATCTGCTGTTGTCCTATACACTTTTCACTATTCATTGATGTTTGTGTTTTTTTCTTGATTGTGATTTAATTTTACAAATGTTATTTCTTTTGTAAAAGGCAATTAAATGTTTTTTATGTAACATTTGTTAAGGACTGATTTATCTTTTTTTATTGGTTACTCAGGTTGCTGGTGAGGTGGCATTAAAAAATACAACCCTTCATAGTTTAGGTCTAACAAGTGGAAAAGCTATAATTAGGTATGTTTAATGTTATTTTTGATCAACCTTTTAAATATGTATCTTAAAACATAACTAACATAATTGAGTGAAATGTAAAAGTAAAACCTAAATACAGTGAAATTATTTATGTAACTAATATATTTCAAGATGAGAAATAATGCAGAAGTGTTGGGGATAAAGCAGGAACAATGCTCAGAGCAGTTTGACTAGATCTATATAATTATTTATACCAACTTAAAAATAACAGTTGAGAGAACTTGTGTCAAAAAGTAACCTCTCCATTGGTTATAAACATTTAGTTCAACTAAGAGTCATAACTTGTCAACCAGTTATACTAAGTGTACAAAGTGGATGTGGTATACATCGAGTGTTTGGAGTAACTTATTTTTCCAATCTCCCAACATGCCCTATAGAACTTGATAGAAGGGTGAGTAAATGGAACATGTAACCTAGATTTGGTCTGTATGTGAAAGGTAAGTATGAGTCGAGAACCGTTCAATTTAAAAAGACAAATTTGACATTTATTGAATTTTTAGAGAACAAGATAATAAACAAATCTTGATAATTTTTATTTAAAGTTTATTTTTAAATAGAAGAATTAAAACTTTGAACTATAAATTTTAATGTTGATTTCATTGATAAAAATTGATCATAAAATAGCCTAATTTTAAACGTAATTAAATAAAGTTGTGACATGTACGGTAAAGGGTAACAACAAGAAAGGAGTTATTCTTGATGATGAGAAACCCACTTGAAATAAAAATGTATCTCAGAACAGCTGGTATGGGTATTAACACTTTTATTGATAAGCAGAAAACAAAATTTCCACCTTTCTAGGTCATCTTCAGGTTAAGGTTAAGATTCTTGTTATTATTGATATATAACAATCTGTTATTTATGTAAATTTAACTGTCCAAACTAGAATTTTCAAATGTGCCAAAACTGCTTCAGAAAATAACTTATGTTAAAAGTGAGAAGAGACATAATAATATACTGTATAAAAAACGTGTCATAAAGAAAGTGTGAGTTAATTAAAATACATAAAGTCTATTTTTTAAGTTATCAAACTGTTTAGGAAAGGAAGAAACTGAGTTTTGTTTTTTAATATCAGTTAATGTTTAGAATAAAAAAATGAATGTTTCGAGAGACATTTCAATAAGTGTCAAGTGTGACCCAGTAGTTAGCATGCCAAATTGTGATACTGAATATTGTAGTTTGTAATATGTTACTCTGAATTTTAGACTCACTAGTGAATTATAAAAGTGATGGTCCAATCACACTATTTGGTATGATAAGAGAAGGCTTAGATGATGGGTATTGTTAACTAATTACTTTTCCTCTTGTCTTTCACTTCAAAATACAGCCTTCATGTAGCTGTGTTCTACATAGAGGAAAACAAACAGACTTGTGCATAAGACACAAGCTCATCTGGACCAAATACAACAAATGAACACAGAAGTTACCAATAAATAAATAAGACATGTAAATATAGTCTTAGACTATTTTTTTTAAGAAAGCTGAAGGTTAAACATTATATTTTTAGTATATATTTTTTCATTCAGTTAGTTTTTATTATTATTCACAGTCAGATTACATTGTCACTTAACTTTGTAATACTCATTTTAATATTTTAACACCACTAATAATGAGCTATTTTTTTAGTTGTGACCTTCATAGTTTACTTTTATATTATTAAACATTATTAATAACATATATTCCTAAATATAAAGATCTAGTGTAACAAAAGTTAGTCTCAATGAAGTTAAATTTATAATAATCTATCAAAGAAAATATGAGATTGTTATAGATATTGTATTTATTGTTCTATCATGTAAGTTTCAGGGCTTTTAATTTCTCTGTGAAAATGCAGCCAGAAGAAAAATGTCAAGACGTATGTTAAAAATTAATTTAAAAATATGACTGGCTTTCTACTTGTATCATTAAAAGTTATAGCTGATGCAGTGTGAACATGAAAAGTAGTTCTGTGGGTAAAGTCAATTTGGTGAACATAAAAGTTGAGTCTTTGAACTTGACATTGATGGAATTGCTACATGCGTTAATGTACCGTCCTGTTGAGTCTATGTACTTGACATTGATAGAATTGTTATATGGGTTAATGTACCGTCCTGTTGAGTCTATGTACTTGACATTGATGGAATTGTTATATAGGTTAATGTACGTCCTGTTGAGTCGATGTACTTGACATTGATGGAATTGTTATATAGGCTAATGTACCGTCCTGTTGAGTCACTGAAGAACCAAGCTCATGTCACAAAACCCCTCTCTCATCTGCATGTACAAGACTTTAAACCTGATCAGCCAGAAAGTGACAAATGTTTATCTACTAATGTTGAAACAATATCTGAAACCAGCTTGATGGCAGATCCATTGAACCAAGATCTTCCTCGTTTTGTGGTTCCCACTCAGGAAGATCCATTGAACCAAGATTGTCCTCGTCTTACGGTACCCACTCAGGAAGATTCATTGAACTCCTTTGTAGAAGTTCAAGAACAACCAGATGCTGTATCCTCAGAGGAAGTCAGAATAGATGCTGAAGATGTTCCAGATAGAATGCAAGATAATCAACGTGCAACAGGCAATAGCCAGTGTGTTGAGGAAGTGGACAAAAATTGTCAGCCAATAGACAGCATGGAGACTGAGAGTGAACTGGTATATGTAAGTATCTCTTTTCCATTCTTGGGAATTAAATATTTTGAAGCAAATATCTTTCAACAATGAAGTTTGATATTCAAGGTGTGAAATGTTTGTATTAACTTAAAGGTCTTAGTTCAATAAAAACTATTTTTTAATGCAAAAACACTTGAAACTAAGCTTCGTTTCATTTTCAGTAATGTAATTTTTCTCAAGATTAGAATAGTATATGAGTATTCATTTAGTAAGAAGTGTATTTCTGTGTGCAAATTAGCTTCAATAAACATTACATTCAGTATACATGTGCTTATTTCTAGTTGTATCAATTTCAAAGGATGTATTATGTAAAAAGTCATCAAATGTTTCATTGTCTTTCTGTACTTATTTAGAAAAGTTTTATGAAAAAATAGTACTAAAAAGGAAAACATGTAATTGACAAGTATGGTGGAGAGGTGGTACTTGTTGTGTTCTGTATATTGACAGGCACAGTGGATAGGTGGTACATATTGTGTTCTGTATATTGACAGGCACAGTGGATAGGTGGTACATATTGTGTTCTGTATATTGACAGGTACAGTGGATAGGTGGTACATATTGTGTTGTGTATATTGACGGGCACAGTGGACAGATGGTATATATTGTGTTCTATATATTGACGGGCACAGTGGATAGGTGGTACATATTGTGTTCTGTATATTAGTGGGCACAGTGGACAGATGCTACACATTGTGTTTTGTATATTGACGGGCACAGTGGACAGATGCTACACATTGTGTTTTGTATATTGACGGGCACAGTGGACAGATGCTACACATTGTGTTTTGTATATTGACGGGCACAGTGGACAGATGCTACACATTGTGTTCTGTATATTGATGGGCACAGTGGACAGATGGTACATATTGTGTTCTGTATATTGACAGGCATAGTGGACAGGTGGTACATATTGTGTTCTTTATATTGACGGACACAGTGGATAGATGGTACATATTGTGTTCTGTATATTGACAGGCACAGTGGACAGATGGTACACATTATGTTCTGTATATTGACGGGCACAGTGGAGAGATGGTACACATTGTGTTCTGTATATTGACGGGCACAGTGGACAGATGCTACACATTGTGTTTTGTATATTGACAGGCACAGTGGACAGATGCTACACATTGTGTTTTGTATATTGACGGGCACAGTGGACAGATGCTACACATTGTGTTTTGTATATTGACGGGCACAGTGGACAGATGCTACACATTGTGTTTTGTATATTGACGGGCACAGTGGACAGATGCTACACATTGTGTTCTGTATATTGATGGGCACAGTGGACAGATGGTACATATTGTGTTCTGTATATTGACAGGCATAGTGGACAGGTGGTACATATTGTGTTCTTTATATTGACGGACACAGTGGATAGATGGTACATATTGTGTTCTGTATATTGACAGGCACAGTGGACAGATGGTACACATTGTGTTCTGTATATTGACGGGCACAGTGGAGAGATGGTACACATTGTGTTCTGTATATTGACGGGCACAGTGGACAGATGCTACACATTGTGTTTTGTATATTGACAGGCACAGTGGACAGATGCTACACATTGTGTTTTGTATATTGATGGGCACAGTGGACAGATGCTACACATTGTGTTCTGTATATTGATGGGCACAGTGGACAGATGATACATATTGTGTTTTGTATATTGACAGGCACAGTGGACAGATGGTACATATTGTGTTCTGTATATTGACGGGCACAGTGGATAGATGGTACATTTATTTTATTTACTTATACAATTTTTTGTAAACTGTTCATGCATGACATGTAACATTGATTTTGTGAAACTCTGTCTAATGTTTGTTTTTATCAACTCTGTGTTAGACTTAATTACTTTGTGTTATATTACTTGCACACTTCTTACTTATTGTACATTGTATAGCTTTTTACAGTGTTAGGTATTGTAAAATATTTTGTTTACTTAGAGGCCATGTGTATTATGGTGTTATCCAATGACAGTGCATCAGACATGTTGATTTGATTTTTATCAATGTGAACATTAGAAGAAATGATTGATTTACATTTTTATTTTATTAAACCCCTGTTGGGCTCATTTCAAACTTCACTAATGAATGTTTTGACAAGAATTTCTACCAACATGTTTACCGATGTTTATCAGTCAGTATCAACCAATTAAATGTGAACTGACACTGGAGGACTAAACCCATGAGTGTGGTCATCTAACATTTTCTCAGTTAGTAGTTGCAGGTACAGATTTCATTCTGTTTTACTTTACACTTCTTCAGGAACATTCTAATGTCGTAGGACATTTCTACCTTCAAACACATGAAATGTTTGAAGATTAATGCCAGGAAACGAACTCAACAAAGAAAGTGCACTACCATCTACATGCACGACACAAGAACTGTGCTTTGAAAAATTTTTTTCAAATTATCTATCACAGTTTTATTAATTAGATTAGTTTTATTGAAAATGTATGAGTTATGTAAACTGCTTTAGATAAGGTTATTTACTCACATATGAACATATAGAAGTGACAGTTATACAAAGTCATGTAACCTCAAATGTTTTGCTCACTTTATGCCTATTTGTGCATTATAACCCCCTTTAATGTACATCACAAAAAATATAATCAGTGCAAAGTCTAATGTGGTGTTGGTAATATTTACTTCCAACTTAGTAACAACTGTGTGTTCCTATGCCAATAAGTAAATCCTACATTACACTGTTGTACAAGTTAACTATTATCCATATTATTGATATATTTCTTTATATTCTGTAGATAGGACAAAGAGAAGCACTTTTGTTTAATATTCAAGACATGACTCCTATTTCAAAAGGTAAAAACACTATATATAACTTGCTTAGTGGTAATTAAAATGAAGGCTATACTGTCAGTTATGTTCTTGTGGATTAGTGCTATAGCTTGATGTGAATAGAATTAACAGAGCAAAGATTTTTGCACTTATTTAAAACAGAGTGGTTTAGAATACTGTGATTCTGTTAATAAATCTTATTTGGTCAGATGACCATATATCTTTAAAAATTTCCTGATTATACTTCGTTATCATATATCTTGTATCCATATATTCACTCGGTATCCACATAGTTAGACAAACCAACTACCGTACTGTTTGTTACTTAAAAGTTTTTCCCATCTATACTATTTTATGCAAATACTGAAGTTATAATGCATGGTGTATAATGTCTTATATGAGATTATGAAACAGTAAGCTTAAATAATGGTTAAAGTGTGCCTGTATTGATTAGGAACAACTCTGTAACTAGATTTGAGTCCAAGGTAAGGCAGTGTGTGAAATGATTTGTGTTCTTTTCTTTGCCAGACGATTTACCAGATGAGTTTTATGAGGTGACGCTCGATGATGTTCGCTACTTGTTAAAGGATTTAAAGAAACAAAGGTTAGTGTTTGTCATCTAGTTAATGGAGTGATTGAAACCACAAAATATATTATTTATCTGTCTTGTAACAACCCTTTATATTATACTTATTATTTTGATTCAGTTTAATACACATGTTTCTCTAATTCATCAGTGTAAGATCTGTTGATTAATTTTACAGTTTATACTTTTTCAAATTAATTTAACACAAGGAACTTGGTTGATTTGCCCTGACTATATGTTAGACTCTTCATGTGATATCCAAACAAACCTTATGACTGGAACTTAAAATACAGTGTACTGTATCTGAACACAACATTATTAAGGGTTATTAACTATGAGTACACTCAGTAAAATTCAGGGAGTATTCTTTTAGTAACTTCAATCATTTTTTTATTTTCAGCACTTACTTTTTCTCACCATTCAACCTAATGACTAATTCTTGTAATGTTGCAGTCTCACAGGAAGAGTTTCTTCTGTAAATGTATTCAGTTTGAATGGTAGTTAACAGAAGTAAATTTGCACAACCGTATTTTTAACAATTATATTTCAACCTTTGGACAACCACCCTACTGGTTGGGGTGCTAAACTCTCAGTCCATGAGTCACAGGTTTATAACCCCCTTCATTAAACATGCTTGCCCTCTCAACTGTGGGAGCATTGTAATATGAAAGTCAACCCCTATTATTCAGTTATAACAGCCTAAGAGTTGGCAGTTGATGATGTGGGCTTGCTGTCTTAGCTAAATTAGAAATGGTTAGCACAGATAACCCTCAAGTATCTTTGAGCAAAATTGAGCATAGCAAACTACCCCAAAAATT
Organism: Tachypleus tridentatus; assembly: GCF_004210375.1. Taxonomy (NCBI): domain Eukaryota; kingdom Metazoa; phylum Arthropoda; class Merostomata; order Xiphosura; family Limulidae; genus Tachypleus; species Tachypleus tridentatus. The sequence goes on along the minus strand of NC_134837.1, from coordinate 264,332,075 downwards.
GTTAAGAGTAAATTAAATAGTCAGAGGAGCTATTCATATGGGTGAAAGTATTTTTAATAGTTCTTGTAACAATGTTAATTGTAATTGATAAATAACATAAGACAATACAAACATGTTAATTGTAATTAGAAAATGAAACTAGCATTCACTTGCAACAAGACAGACATGGGGGAAGTTGTCTGGTAGATAAATAACACAAGACAACACAAACATGGAGAATATGGCAAAACATCAACTGTAAATAAAAAATTGCAAAATGAAAAAGTCATGTAACTTTAATCATGATCAAGCTAGAATGAATAGATTGAAATTAAAATTGTGTCGGGCAGAGACAAAATGTTTATAAACTGAAAAAAACAAAGATGGCTAAAGCACTTAATGTTTCACATAATCAGTACCTGAGATACCTGAATATGTTTATATTTAATCTGAGAGGAATTTAAACTTTGTTTTGGAACAGCATGGGATCTGTTGGTCCATCTCAATTGTTCCATCCTCCAAAGTGAATTAAAATACTTCTAGAAAAGTTTAAAAAATACATAAAGCCATTTTTTATCACTTGTGTACTTATTGAGCTTAAATTATATAGGCAACAACTAGAGGAACGACAATTGGAAACAAAATCAATGAGAGAAGCACAACAGATGGACCGTGCCTTGCGTTATAAACAAACAGTCATTCGTATCCAGTTCCCAGATAGACTTGTCTTACAATGTCGCTTTCCATCTGTTGAAAAAGGTTGGTATGATTTACACACAGAATGTCTGGATATTAAGAAGAATGAATGTCATACAATATTATTTAGATGTTAAAATATCAACAAGAATGGAAGTTATATAATATTATTTTACACGTTGATAATATCAACAAGAATGGAAGTTATATAATATTATTTTACACATTGATAATGTCAACAAGAATGGATGTTATTATTTTTGTGTTAATAATATCAACAAGAATGGAAGTTAAACAGTATTATTTTAGATGTTAATAATATCAAGAAGAATGGTAGTTAAACAATATTATTTTAAATGTTAATAATATCAACAAGAATGGATGTTAATATTATTTTAGGTGTTAATAATATCAAGAAGAATGGAAGTTAAACAATATCACTTTAAATGTTAATATTATCAACAAGAATTGAAGTTAAACAGTGTTATTTTAGTGTTAATAATATCAACAACAATGAGTTAAACAATATTATTTTAGACATTAATAATATCAATAAGAATGGTAGTTAAACAATATTATTTTCGATGTTAATAATATCAACAATAATGTAAGTTAAACAATATTATTTTAGATGTTAATAATATCAACAAGAATGGTAGTTAAACAATATTATTTTAAATGTTAATAATAACATCAACAAGAATGGAAGTTAAACAGTATAATTTTAGATGTTAATAATATCAACAAGAATGGAAGTTAAACAGTATAATTTTAGATGTTAATAATATCAACAATAATGTAAGTTATACAGTATTATTTTAGATGTTAATAATATCAACAATAATGTAAGTTATACAGTATTATTTTAGATGTTAATAATATCAACAATAATGTAAGTTATACAGTATTATTTTAGATGTTAATAATATCAAGAAGAATGGAAGTTAAACAATATTATTTTAAATGTTAATAATATCAACAAGAATTGAAGTTAAACAATATTATTTTAGTGTTAATAATATCAACAACAATGAGTTAAACAATATTATTTTATATGTTAATAATATCAAGAAGAATGGAAGTTAAACAATATTATTTTAGTGTTAATAATATCAACAAGAATGGGAGTTAAACAACATTTTAGTGTTAATAATATCAATTAGAATGGAAATTAAACAGTATTATTTTAGTGTTAATAATATCAACAAGAATGGAAGTTAAACAGTATTATTTTAGATGTTAATAATATCAAGAAGAATGGTAGTTAAACAGTGTTATTTTAGTGTTAATAATATCAACAACAATGAGTTAAACAAGATTATTTTAGATTTTAATAATATCAAGAAGAATGGTAGTTAAACAGTATTATTTTAGTGTTAATAATATCAAGAAGAATGAAAGTTAAACAGTATTATTTTAGATGTTAATGATATCAACAAGAATGGAAATTAAAGACTTATTTTAGACGTTAATAATATCAACAAGAATGAAAGTTAAACAATATTATTTTAGATGTTCATAATATCAACAACAATGAAAGTTAAAGAGTATTAATCTAGATGTTAATAATATCAACAAGAATGGATGTTAATATTATTTTAGGTGTAAATAATATCAAGAAGAATGGAAGTTAAACTATTAGTTTACATGCTAATAATATCAACAAGAATTGAAGTTAAACAGTATTATTTTAGTGTTAATAATATCAACAAGAATCGAACTTAAACAATATTATTTTAATGTTAATATCAACAAGAATGGGAGTTAAACAGTATTATTTTAGATGTAAATAATATCAAGAAGAATGGGAGTTAAACAATATTATTTTAGACATTAATAATATCAAGAAGAATGGTAGTTAAACAATATTATTTTAGATGTTAATAATATCAACAATAATGTAAGTTATACAGTATTATTTTAGATGTTAATAATATCAATAAGAATGGTAGTTAAACAATATTATTTTAGATGTTAAAATAATAACATCAACAAGAATGGAAGTTAAACAATATTAATTTAGATGTTAATAATATCAACAAGAATGGAAGTTAAACAGTATAATTTTAGATGTTCATAATATCAACAATAATGTAAGTTAAACAATATTATTTTAGATGTTAATAATATTAACAATAATGTAAGTTATACAGTATTATTTTAGATGTTAATAATATCAACAAGAATGGATGTTAATATTATTTTAGGTGTCAATAATATCAATTAGAATGGAAGTTAAACTATTAGTTTACATGCTAATAATATCAACAAGAATTGAAGTTAAACAGTATTATTTTAGATGTAAATAATATCAAGAAGAATGGTAGTTAAACAGTATTATTTTAGTGTTAATACTATCAAGAAGAATGGGAGTTAAACAATATTATTTTAGACATTAATAATATCAATAAGAATGGTAGTTAAACAATATTATTTTCGATGTTAATAATATCAACAATAATGTAAGTTATACAGTATTATTTTAGATGTTAATACTATCAAGAAGAATGGTAGTTAAACAATATTATTTTAAATGTTAAAATAATAACATCAACAAGAATGGAAGTTAAACAGTATAATTTTAGATGTTAATAATATCAACAAGAATGGAAGTTAAACAGTATAATTTTAGATGTTAATAATATCAACAATAATGTAAGTTATACAGTATTATTTTAGATGTTAATAATATCAACAATAATGTAAGTTATACAGTATTATTTTAGATGTTAATAATATCAACAATAATGTAAGTTATACAGTATTATTTTAGATGTTAATAATATCAAGAAGAATGGTAGTTAAACAATATCACTTTAAATGTTAATATTATCAACAAGAATTGAAGTTAAACAGTGTTATTTTAGTGTTAATAATATCAACAACAATGAGTTAAACAATATTATTTTATATGTTAATAATGTCAAGAAGAATGGAAGTTAAACAATATTATTTTAGTGTTAATAATATCAACAAGAATGGGAGTTAAACAACATTTTAGTGTTAATAATATGAAGACGAATGGAAATTAAACAGTATTATTTTAGTGTTAATAATATCAACAAGAATCGAAGTTAAACAGTATTAGACGTTAATAATATCAAGAAGAATGGTAGTTAAACAGTGTTATTTTAGTGTTAATAATATCAACAACAATGAGTTAAACAAGATTGTTTTAGATTTTAATAATATCAAGAAGAATGGTAGTTAAACAGTATTATTTTAGTGTTAATAATATCAAGAAGAATGAAAGTTAAACAGTATTATTTTAGATGTTAATGATATCAACAAGAATGGAAATTAAAGACTTATTTTAGACGTTAATAATATCAACAACGATGAAAGTTAAACAATATTATTTTAGATGTTCATAATATCAACAACAATGAAAGTTAAAGAGTATTAATCTAGATGTTAATAATATCAACAAGAATGGATGTTAATATTATTTTAGGTGTAAATAATATCAAGAAGAATGGAAGTTAAACTATTAGTTTACATGCTAATAATATCAACAAGAATTGAAGTTAAACAGTATTATTTTAGTGTTAATAATATCAACAAGAATCGAACTTAAACAATATTATTTTAATGTTAATATCAACAAGAATGGGAGTTAAACAGTATTATTTTAGATGTAAATAATATCAAGAAGAATGGGAGTTAAACAATATTATTTTAGACATTAATAATATCAAGAAGAATGGTAGTTAAACAATATTATTTTAGATGTTAATAATATCAACAATAATCTAAGTTATACAGTATTATTTTAGATGTTAATAATATCAATAAGAATGGTAGTTAAACAATATTATTTTAGATGTTAAAATAATAACATCAACAAGAATGGAAGTTAAACAATATTAATTTAGATGTTAATAATATCAACAAGAATGGAAGTTAAACAGTATAATTTTAGATGTTAATAATATCAACAATAATGTAAGTTAAACAATATTATTTTAGATGTTAATAATATTAACAATAATGTAAGTTATACAGTATTATTTTAGATGTTAATAATATCAACAAGAATGGATGTTAATATTATTTTAGGTGTCAATAATATCAATTAGAATGGAAGTTAAACTATTAGTTTACATGCTAATAATATCAACAAGAATTGAAGTTAAACAGTATTATTTTAGTATTAATAATATCAACAAGAATCGAAGTTAAACAATATTATTTTAGTGTTAATAATATCAACAAGAATGGGAGTTAAACAGTATTATTTTAGATGTAAATAATATCAAGAACAATGGTAGTTAAACAGTATTATTTTAGTGTTAATACTATCAAGAAGAATGGTAGTTAAACAGTATTATTTTAGTGTTAATACTATCAAGAAGAATGGGAGTTAAACAATATTATTTTAGACATTAATAATATCAAGAAGAATGGTAGTTAAACAATATTATTTTCGATGTTAATAATGTCAACAATAATGTAAGTTAAACAATATTATTTTCGATGTTAATAATGTCAACAATAATGTAAGTTATACAGTATTATTTTAGATGTTAATACTATCAAGAAGAATGGTAGTTAAACAATATTATTTTAGATGTTAAAATAATAACATCAACAAGAATGGAAGTTAAACAGTATAATTTTAGATGTTAATAATATCAACAATAATGTAAGTTATACAGTATTATTTTAGATGTTAATAATATCAACAATAATGTAAGTTATACAGTATTATTTTAGATGTTAATAATATCAACAATAATGTAAGTTATACAGTATTATTTTAGATGTTAATAATATCAACAATAATGTAAGTTATACAGTATTATTTTAGATGTTAATAATATCAAGAAGAATGGTAGTTAAACAATATTATTTTAAATGTTAATAATATCAACAAGAATTGAAGTTAAACAGTGTTATTTTAGTGTTAATAATATCAACAACAATGAGTTAAACAATATTATTTTATATGTTAATAATGTCAAGAAGAATGGAAGTTAAACAATATTATTTTAGTGTTAATAATATCAACAAGAATGGGAGTTAAACAATATTTATTTTAGTGTTAATAATATCAAGAAGAATGGTAGTTAAACAGTGTTATTTTAGTGTTAATAATATCAACAACAATGAGTCAAACAAGATTGTTTTAGATTTTAATAATATCAAGAAGAATGGTAGTTAAACAGTATTATTTTAGTGTTAATAATATCAAGAAGAATGAAAGTTAAACAGTATTATTTTAGATTTTAATGATATCAACAAGAATGGAAATTAAAGACTATTATTTTAGACGTTAATAATATCAACAACAATGAAAGTTAAACAATATTATTTTAGATGTTCATAATATCAACAACAATGAAAGTTAAAGAGTATTAATTTAGATGTTAATAATATCAACAAGAATGGATGTTAATATTATTTTAGGTGTAAATAATATCAAGAAGAATGGAAGTTAAACTATTAGTTTACATGCTAATAATATCAACAAGAATTGAAGTTAAACAATATTATTTTAGACATTAATAATATCAAGAAGAATTGAAATTAAACAATATTATTTTAGACATTAATAATATCAAGAAGAATGGTAGTTAAACAATATTATTTTAGATGTTAATAATATCAACAATAATATAAGTTATACAGTATTATTTTAGATGTTAATAATATCAACAATAATGTAAGTTATAAAATATTATTTTAGATGTTAATAATATCAAGAAGAATGGTAGTTAAACAATATTATTTTAGATGTTAAAATAATAGCATCAACAAGTTACACAGTATTATTTTAGATGTTAATAATATCAACAAGAATGGATGTTAATATTATTTTAGGTCTCAATAATATCAATTAGAATGGAAGTTAAACTATTAGTTTACATGCTAATAATATCAACAAGAATTGAAGTTAAACAGTATTATTTTAGTGTTAATAATACCAACAATAATGTAAGTTAAACAATATGATTTTAAATGTTAATAATATCAACAATAATGTAAGTTATACAGTTTTATTTTAGATGTTAGTAATATCAACAATAATGTAAGTTATACAGCATTATTTTAGATGTTAATAATATCAAGAAGAATGGTAGTTGAACAATATTATTTTTGATGTTAAAATAATAATATCAACAAGAATGGAAGTTAAACAGTATTATTTTAGATGTTAATAATATCAAGACAAATGGTAGCTAAACAGTATTATTTTAGTGTTTATAATATCAACAAGAATGAGAGTAATGTAACATTTTCTGTGTGCATGAAATACGTTGGTTAACAGTTTTCTGAAAATATACAATTTTTTTTTCAGTTGTAACTGTAATTGAGTTTCTAAAAGAATTTCTGGAAGACAAAAACCTGGAATTCTATCTGTGTAAGTATATTTCTTCAAGGTATCACAAACTATTTTTTGTCATAAGACTTGGACTTGTAATTTCTCAGCACCTTAATGTGTTTTATGTAGTTTAAAAGAAAATCATAAAAATACATATTTTTATTAAAGTGTCAGGTGGCCCAAACTCTGAAATTCCAAAAGTAAATTTTTTACCAGTCACTGAGCACACTTAAATGTACAGAATAGCCTTTAACTATCCTGCAGTCAAATGGGGACATTGTGCCCTGAGAGCAAAATGGATAATTCAATCAAATCAATAATAGGAAAGAAACTTAGAAAAATAAAAAAACAAAAACTGAATGTTTTTTTTTACTTATTTATTTTAATACATAAAAGTAAAGAAACTTGCAAATTTTGATGTTGGGTTGCTTTTAGTGTACTCCGAAGAAAATCATTTGTGTTTGAGGATTTATTAAATTTTTTCTAAGCATGATACAACATTCATTGCTGCCCTAATAAAGAAATATTGAAAAGAAATACTTTTGTGCAAAATAGTAAGAATTTGGAATTTGAATACACTGTATTCCACCTTTTGTCAAGGTGTCATGTACACTGTATTCCACCTTTTGTCAAGGTGTGATGTATTTGTCTTGGCTTTGAGAAGACGCGGGCTGGCAATCGATATGTAATGAAAGTCCTGTAATTTGAATACACTGTATTCCACCTTTTGTCAAGGTGTGATGTATTTGTCTTGGCTTTGAGAAGACGCGGGCTGGCAATCGATATGTAATGAAAGTCCTGTTTTTTTAAATGTGAGACTTCCAATTAAAGGGAGACTCACAAAAATGTCTTGGAAGAACAGTGTAATAAAGATTTATCATTGTGATAAGTTACTAGAAGGAAAGATGACTGTGGACAGTGTTTTCTGTAATTACAGCCTTGCTTATTTTAAACCTGTGAAACTTGATTATTGAACAAGAAGAGACAGGCTTGTATATGTAAAAACAGCTGGTTTGGGTTGAGATAATTTTTTATGTAAAGAAGTGAACAGTGTTTCGATCTTCTTTGATCATCATCAGGTTCACAAAGAAAGGAAGAGGTAACTGACCAATAGCTGACCACGTTTGAAGGGGGTTGTGTAATTGAGTGTAGGAATGTAGAGGGCATACTTGATGTTTGATTATATTTATTAATATAAATATCCATCTCCACTCGAAAAGATGGAGTTACACTGCTGACAGATATCCTTGTTTTGACATTTACATCACCACATGCACCTGCCACCATCAAGGCAGGTTATCCACATTCCAAGGTATGGCCGTACGTTCCAAACCCTCTTCGATGTTTCCAGTGTCAACAGTTCAGTCACTCAAAGATGTCATGTCATGGTTCCCTGACATGTGCTCATTGTGGTGGCAAGGACTACAATACCTATGAGTGTGAAACGGACCATCATTGCATCAATTCCAATGGTTCTCACACTTCCTACTTTTGTTCTTGCCCGAAATGGTTGGAGGAAAAATAGGTGCAGCATTTGAAAACAACTCATAACATTAGTTATCCTGAGGCTTGAAAATTGCTGTCCACCACTTCATCTCGGACATATGCTACTGCACTTCATTCCACAACTACTGTGGGAGTGCAGACAGATCTCTCTGTGCCTCCAAGAGAATTTTTCTCAAAACAAATGAAAAGCCTTTTGACCTCCATGGTTAAAAAGGTTGATGAATCAACTTCTTCACCCATCTCTGTTTCTCCCATACATTCCAACAAACCCCAAGATCCACATCCTTTGGTTCCAGGTACAGGCATTTCCTCGGATACATCTTTTTCTCCCACCCCAAGATGCAAGACAATAATTCATTCACATCCTCAGTCACTGGAATCCCCTTCTACAACAAAGACATGCCCAATTGACCCAGGGCAAGATCCAGGGAGGTCGATAGACATCCCCAAATAAGGACAGTAAGGAAGAAAAGACGTGGTTGTAAACAGAAGGGTTCTCCAGTCAATTCGCCCACCTGTCATTAAAAATGGCCACCTTGATACAATGGAACTGTCGAAGTTTACATTCTAATCTGGATGACATCAAAATACTGATTGTTTCCTACCATCCTGTATGTCTTTCCTTACAAGAAACATTTCTGAAACCTGCCAATACAGTCACCTTTCGGCAGTTTTCTCTGTACAGAAATAACAGGCTATGTGATGGACGAGTACATGGAAGGGTGGCACTGGTGGTTGATCAGCATGTGCCCACCCTGTCTTTGTCACTCAACACACCCTTGGAGGCCATAGCCATCCGTGTTTCCTTAGGTCATACCATCACTGTTTGTTCTCTCTTCCTGTCACCTGGAGAAACGTGATCAATCAGACCTTGATGCTCTCATTTAACAGTTGCCGTCTCCCTTTCTAATCCTGGGGGACTTTAATGGACATCATCTCCTCTGGGAAGTGCTGTTACTGATAGAAGGGGTCAATCTGTAGAGCGTATGTTCTCTGATCACAACCTTTCTCTTTTAAATACTGGTTCTTCCACTTATTTTCATGCACCTAATCAGTCCTTTACCGCTATTGATCTCTCAGTTTGCTCCCCTTCATCATTCTTCCATTTTTCATGAAGGGTTGACAATAATTCATGAGGCAGTAATCATTTTCCTATCATCTTGAGAGAGACTGGTCGTGGTCGATGCCACCCAAGCTGGATCAGACAGACTGGTCCACTTTCACTGCTCTCACAGAACTTGATCCTGCCATCGTCTGTTAGCCATCAACAGATGACTGTGTGGCAGCAGTAACTGACTGTATTATACAAGCAGCTGCTCAGTGTATTCCTAAAACCTTGACACGTTTTCCACGATATCGTCATCCGTGGTGGAATTCTGCCTGCCACATGGCACTGAAGGCTCAAAAGCGGGCCTGGGATATTTTTTGTAGATATCCCACACTTTCAAACCGCATCGCTTTTCAGCAGGCCCGTGCACATGCTAGGTAGGGTCAAAGCCAGAAGGAATCTTGCATTAAGTTCACAACTGGCATATCTTCTACGACCAGTTCCAAGATCATATGGGACAGGGTTCAAAAGGTCAGTGAGCACTACAAATCTGTCCCCCTCTCGATCTTACTTTCTGATGGCCAAGAGGTAGCTGATGTCCGGAGCATCGCCGATATTCTAGGTGAAAGCTTTTGACGGGTATCTAGCACTTCTGCTTGTTCCTCCACTTTCTTGGCCATCAAGACTCGGGCAAAGCATTCACCTCTTTCCTTTCAAACTGACTGTCTCTGTGACTATAATCGTCCATTCACACTGGTGGAACTGAAAATGGCCCTTTATTGGTCTGGCAGTACATCTGTTGGACCAGATGATGTACACTATGACATGCTGTGCTATCTCTCTCCTGCTTCTCTTGATATTCTTCTAATTGTTTTTAACCGGATCTGGCAGGAGAATGTTTTTCCTAATGCCTGGCACCAGGCTATTATCTTACCTTTCTCTAAGCCTGGGAAAGATCCCAAGATTCCTTCAAACCACTGTCCAGTTGCTTTGACAAGCTGTCTCTGTAAGACCTTAGAGAGAACGGTTAATGCTCGTCTTGTTTGGTTCCTCGATTAAAAAAACATCCTCTCGCCCACCCAATGTGGGTTCCGATGACAGCACTCCACCATGGAACCACCTGATTCAACTTGAAAGTCAATCAGAGAAGCCTTTCTCAATCGACAACATCTTGTATCAACATTCTTTCACATTGAGAAGGCTTATGACACAACATGGAGGTATGGCATTTTGCTAGACCTCCATATATATGTGTTACATGGCTATTTACCCATTTTTATTAAAAACCTTTTAATGGACAGGAAATTCCAAGTTCATGTCGGTTTGAAACTTTCCCGTACTTTTCTACAGGAACTTGGGGTCACTCAGGGCTGTGTTTTGAGTGTCACATTTTTCAGTATAAAGATAAATGACATCACTAAACAACTCCCTCTTGTTGTTGCAAATGGGCTCCATGTCGACGACTTTTACATCTCGTGTCAGTCATTGAACATGAGATATGTTGAGCGGCAACTACAAACTGCCCTCAATCATGTACTGAAGTGGACTACTGAGAACACATTTAATTTTTCTCTCTCTCTAAAACTGTTTGCACGCACTTTTGCTGCCAACGGGGTATTCACCCTCATCCTGAACTCCGTATCGGTGAAGTTTCGCTGCCAGTGGTCCCTGAGACCAAGTTCTTGGGGCTTATCTTTGACCGTAAGCTGACCTTTATACCACACTTAAAGCAGCTACGGGTCAAATGCACAAGAACACTGAACATCCTCCATGTCCTCTGCTGCCAGTTGGGGAGTGGATCAGTGTTCTATGTTAAAGATATATTGTGCTCTTATTTGTTCAAAACTCAACTATGGATCAATGGTCTATGGCTCTGCCAGATCCTCAGCCTTAAAGGTGCTGGACCCCATTCATCATCAAGGACTTCGACTCTGCACTGGGGCTTTCTGCACCTCCCCAGTTCAGAGCTTATACATGGAATCTCACGAACCTACTCTGCACCTTTGCCGTTTGCAACTGTCTTTACTATATTTTTCGAAACTTCACTCCTTACCAAAGCATCCCACCTGGGGATGTGTTTTCCTTCCTTGGTGGGCCATACTTTTTCATAACAGACGATCTGCTATTGCTCCGTTTGGCCTTCACATCCAGGCACAATTGGATGAATTGGGTCTGTCCTTGGATAACATTGCAGAATCCACTGGTCAGCCCATTCCACCATGGTTTATTACAGTCCCTAAATGTGATCTTTCTTTAAGTCATCTGAGAAAAACTTACTCCCAATTGGAAGAACCATCTTTTATTTACTGAACATCTTTCAAACAATCTTTCCATTCCATTTTATATAATGGTTCCAAATCAGGTAACTCTGTGGGCTCTGGCATGGTTTGTTATGGTTTGGTGGTTGCACACAGAATCCCCTCTACAGTTTCTGTGTTCACAACTAAACTGTATGCCATTTCTCTTGCCCTAGATCATATTGAAGCTAAGCAGTACTCCAACTGCATTATTTATATGACTCGCTTAGTTCTCTAATGTCCCTGGAATCGCTTTATGTTGCCTCACACCCTGTTCTCACTGATATTCAAAACCGACTGGCCCATTTCTCATTAACATCTACTTCTATCCAATTTTTCTGGATACTAGGCCACATCGGTATTCGCGGGTACGAGCTTGCAGACACAGCAGCTAAATCTATCTGCTCTGGCACAATCACCACTGTGCCTATTCCATACATGGACTATGGTCCTGTATTCAAGGCTCAGGACCGTGCCAGCTGACAGTCGACTTGGAATGAGCAACTTGAAAACAAGCTTTTCCAAATAAAATCCTATATTGGACTTTGGCTGTCTTGCTTCTTGTTCTAACTAGACTATGCATTGATCATAGTTTTTTAACTCATTGTTTTCTTTTATCTGAAACTGATGCACCAGTGTGTAGTCTGTGTAACACTCAGATCACTATAATCCACATTTTATTTTCTTGCCATCATTACGACTCTCAACGATGGCACCATTTTAAACATGTTCTGTCCCCAGGTTTGTCCATAATGTTAGACAGTGTTATTGGTGATGGTGACACCTAGATAAAGTTTTTAGTTTTTTAAAGGCCATTAATCTTTTTAATCTCATCTAAGTGTTTTAAATTTATACATTAAACCTTTTTAATTTTTCTGCATGTCTCTTAAAACTTTTATTACTTTACTTTTTAAAAATGGCCATAATGACACATAACCAGGACTGGAAAGGCCAACTTCAGGTGATTGACGGTGGTTCTTGTACTTACCTGTTAGTCTTCCTGGCAGGCTGTGATAATTACGATTATGCTACAAAAAGTCCTTTATGACTTCTCTTACTGTAGTTTCTCTCAACATTTTAGACTGGATGTCAACATTGGTTTTATGGTATTTATGTTTTTATGCTGTTTTGTTTTACCTTCATTTCCTTTTATAAATTTTACTACATTTACTGTATTTTTACCTTTTTACCGGACATTTGGCGCAGATAGCTTAGCTACTTTGTACCATAAAACACTAAATCAAACAACTAATCCTGTTTTAAATTGTGTATCGGTTCTTATAATGTTGAGGTTAAGAAATGATATTTGATTGCTTTCTTCCTGTCCACATGTGAAGTTAATGTTGGGATGTATAGAGTTAATGTGATTGAAAAATTTAAGTGTGTTCTGTATATAGAGATGTGAATCTCGCAATCATGTCATTTACATATCTGTACCAGCATAGTGGGAGATGTAATGCTGTGTTAATTGTTTGTGTTTCAACTAGCCAATATTTTTATGACACAAGCTGAAACACAAGCAATTATTTTACACCTGTGTAAAACTTGTTTATTGAACCAGAAGAGATTGGCTTAGTTTGATTATTTTAAATCTGTTTAAAACTTGCTTATTCAACAAGAAGAGATAGGCTTAGTTTGATTATTTTAAACCTGTGTTAAACTTGCTTATTCAACAAGAAGAGATAGGCTTAGTTTGATTATTTTAAACCTGTATAAAACTTGCTTATTCAACATGGAGAGATAGGCTTAGTTTGATTATTTTATCCTTGACTGCACCAACTTTCACTGTCAAAGTCATGTTTACATCCTAAGTATCTGTTGAATGAGGAATGTTTCACATTTATGAAGACCAGTTATTTGTGAAGGTGGAACTTGTTTGAAGATCATCTCCTACCTGATCTACACTACTGATTACAAAATAATCAAACATTGTTTTAGATTTTTATTAAATTATTCTGAAGTGAAACAAGTACTTTTCTCTGGTAGATACGACTCCACCTAAAGTAATCCTCGACCCAGAAGCCAGACTCTTCGAGGTAAGGTTTCTTTCCAGTTAGAATCAAAAGAATTAAATTGTGCCTTTAAGTTTTTGTATATACACATCACTGACCTTCAGCTTGTACACTGATAGCTGCACAGGTTCATCACAGTCAGTACTTCAAATAAGTATGAAAATTGGATGTGTACATCATACTAAGGTATACATATGCTGTTAAAAGTGACTGGATGCATATATCTTGTTGAGGTATACTGATGATGTTAAAGTGGGCTGGATATATGCCATGCTAAGGTGTGTATGTGTGTGTGTGTATACACAGTGTAAAATCAGAGAAATTCTACTAAAAATTATTTTTAGTTAAAAATAAGGTAATCTAAGAACTTGGCACTACTTTATGCTGACATACACATTAAACTGCATATAAAAGCACAGTAAACTGTCACTTTACTGATGTGTTAATTGGTGCCTCTACCATATTGGGGCAGGAATGCTAACTTCAAGAGGTAAGTTTATCTTACTTACCACCAGATGGTAGTACCTTATTTTAATTTTTTTCATCTTTTTATGTTTATTTTTTTCTTTTTCTTACTTTAACTTGGGAGAACAATCACCTTCCCACAACTATCTGTGGGCAGTGAGGGGTGATATAAATGTGGGATGTTGTGGGCTTGAGGATACATCATCTATCACAACGTAGGTACTACTTTTTCAGTCACCTCCAAAATCTAGGATACATTTTATAATCCCTCATTATAGCTTGTATCTTAGGATCCTTTTTTTAAAAATGCTCAGCATATTTTATTTCATGATATTAATGTGTTTTGGTTTATGGCTTGAATATTTTATGGTTATAATATAATTAATCAGAGGTTGGGATTTACTGTTTGTAATGCAGTCCTTCCTCATGATTTTGTTTACTCATTTAACTTCATTTAGATATAATTATTTAATTTCACTATATATATGCTATTAATGATACAAGTATGGAAATATTCTCTATGAATAATGAAATTAGAATTTTTCAGAATTTAAGAACTTGGAAAACATAAATAAATATATAATTTTAGAACTGGCCTAATATTATGAATAGCTCGGTTAAGTTTCATAAAAATCACCTTTAAAATGGTATATTTTTGTATATTGTTACATTGGCAATAAAAATTCCTTTACTACAGGTGGTACTGCTGATCATATATTATTTCTTGTGTGTGTGTGTGTCTGTATATATACATTTTCCTTAGTGAAGCCTTTCTCTTGTAAGCTGCAAGTCTCTGTTAACAGATTTCTGTGCAACTTTGTTATATGCATTATTTGTATTCTAAATCCTCACGTTTGTTTATGTAGATATCTAATTTACTAAAAAACTGTTTTGTTTTTTTTAGGCTAACCTTGTTCCTGCTGCAGTTGTTTACTTTGGTTGTAGTCACGCTGTTCAAAGTTACCTACACCCTGATGTGAAAGCTAAAGTATCTTCACCAGCAGCAGCAAGACTGGCAGCTTCCAAATACAGGTGTGTACTTGTGTTAAAGTACAGAAAATATGCATTACTGTTGTTCTACTTATGTCAAACCCAGTGGCTTGTACAAGTGTGTATTTGTGTTAAAGTACAGAAAATCATAAAATACGCATTACTGTTGTTCCACTTACATCAGTTTGTTAAACATGATTTTCTGAACTGTTTATGGGATCTTGAGTGAAACCAAAACACTTTTAATATGGCAGATGATCTCATTAAATATTGCTGACTGGGTGGTGTTACAGGTAGAATCATAAAATTATTTAACATGAATAAACGTGTATCCCACTGGTAGTGGGTGATACAAAGAAACAGATTGGTACAGTGGGTGTTAAAGAACTTCTCAGAATCATGGAATTGGAAGACTTGAATAATATGATTACAGGAATTATCAGTGTGTTTATATGATAAATATCTTTTTACAAGAAGCCACTCTGAATCGTTCAAACTATATGGAAAGAATAAACAATCATGCTGTGATTATGTCCTTCTTTATGGAGTTAGAGGCTGCATGATTGATTAGTTCTGTGTTGGTATGGGTTTTATGTCAATATAATGAAATGCTAATGTGGTTATAAAACTTGTATGATTGTCGATGACGTACAGAATAATAAATTTATAAATGTATTGTATGTACAGTAACTTTTGTTTTTCAGTTACATGTCCAGCATCACCAGTTTGCAACCATACCTTTGTCATCCAGTAATACCTGTTACTAAACAAATGTACACAGATCTGATCTGATCTCATGTTGGAGAAGGAGTTTTGACTGTAATCACATATTTACTGTGTGTTTATCTACACAGTATATAGTGAGCTTTTACTCAATATGCAAATATGTTATACACAAAGTCAGATATGTTACGAAAGTATTTATAACCTAGATGTGTCTGTATTCATGACATTGGTCTGACTCAGATTGTGGTAATTTAGAGTGCAGGGTAGTATACATGTGAGTATAAAAGTAGTTTTGTCAGTATTTGAGTTTACATACCTCTTAAAACAAAAACTCTAACTTACAGCTTTCCTCAGTAACCCTGTACACTGTATCTGGTATCTACAACTTTCTTTAGTAACCCTGTACACTGTATCTGGTATCTACAACTTTCTTTAGTAACCCTGTACACTGTATCTGGTATCTACAGCTTTCTTCAGTAACCCTGTACACTGTATCTGGTATCTACAACTTTCTTTAGTAACCCTGTACACTGTATCTGGTATCTACAGCTTTCTTCAGTAACCCTGTACACTGTATCTGGTATCTACAGCTTTCTTCAGTAACCCTGTACACTGTATCTGGTATCTACAACTTTCTTCAGTAACCATGCACACTGTATCTGGTATCTACAGCTTTCTTCAGTAACCCTGTACACTGTATCTGGTATCTACAGCTTTCATCAGTAACCCTGTACACTGTATCTGGTATCTACAGCTTTCATCAGTAACCCTGTACACTGTATCTGGTATCTACAGCTTTCATCAGTAACCCTGTACACTGTATCTGGTATCTACAGCTTTCATCAGTAACCCTGTACACTGTATCTGGTATCTACAGCTTTCTTCAGTAGCCCTGTACACTGTATCTGGTATCTACAGCTTTCTTCAGTAGCCCTGTACACTGTATCTGGTATCTGCAGCTTTCATCAGTAACCCTGTACACTGTATCTAGTATCTACAGCTTTCTTCAGTAGCCCTGTACACTCTATCTGGTATCTACAAGTTTCTTCAGTACCCTGTACACTGTATCTGGTATCTACAACTTTCTTCAGTAACCCTGTACATTGTATCTGGTATTTAGAACTTTCTTCAGTAGCCCTGTACACTGTATCTGGTATCTACAACTTTCTTCAGTAACCCTGTACACTGTATCTGGTATTTAGAACTTTCTTCAGTAGCCCTGTACACTGTATCTGGTATCTACAGCTTTCTTCAGTAGCCCTGTACACTGTATCTGGTATCTACAGCTTTCTTCAGTAGCCCTGTACACTGTATCTGGAATCTACAACTTTCTTCTGTAGCCCTGTACACTGTATTGGTTATTTATTTTCCTCTACCATGAACTATCACTAAGTCAACAGAGTACAGTAAAATGAACAGTTTAATTCTGACATCAGGTACGTAACACCTTGTTGATTGGCACTGTAAAAGGTCATGGTACATGAACTTTGATCCACCATGCACTAAGAATCGGTAGTATCCACTGTATTGAAAATGCCAAATTCAACTTCATGAATGTCTTAGTAATGTGAACATTAATTCATTACCAGTGTTTTTGGATTAGCAAACCTTCTTCTAACATTATTTTTATGGTGTTAGGCATGTTGCATGGTACTGATTGATTTAACCTATTTATGTTTGACTTATCAAGGAAGGCAACTAGAGGTCCACTCCTTGGTGAAGAGGATGACTCCAGTTACACATCTAGTCAAGCCACTCCTCACGTAGCCATTGTTCAAGATGAAAGGAGAGTTGTACCACCACATTTCCACAGTAGTGGACATCTACCTAAGTGGCTTAAACTAGGTATGAAAAGGAAGTTTTAAAAGTGTCATCAAAGTATATAAGTGTTACATGTGAAAGAGAGAATTGTGAGTGAGTGTCTTGGATTATCTGGTAAAGTTATTGTTGATGAAAGGAACATAAAGTTGTATTCCACATGTGTTGGTTTGAGTGTGTACTTATAACTTATTTACCTAAAATACAGTGTTGTCTGTTTTTTTAATATCTATATACCTAGACTTTAAAATATAATTATTTTTCTTATATTGTGTCTTTCTGTTTTACTGAATTGTACTATTTGGAAAAATTTTTTAGCTGAACAAAAAATGTGTTGACTCCAGAATTTCAAGCTGTATCAGCTTTTAAATAGATAAAGTTGTTGTTGTGTAGAAGTGTTGATTTAATATTTATGTAAAAAATATCAGCAAATTGTCATCCCGTAAAAAAGAAATAAACATTTGATGATAGTTACATGTATTGTATATTGTTAGCTGTTTATACAGTAAGAATCCCAACATGTATTATTAGCTGTTTATACAGTACAAATCCCACTTTTGAATCCAACAAAATATTTTGGTGGTGCATAAACATTCAACAATCCTGAAATAATTCCTGCCTGTTACTTGTATTCTGATAGAATTTTCCAACAGAATCATATTATTATGAATCCATTTCTAGAATATGGATAACACTAACTTCTTATTTTATCTTTTTTAGGCAACAAGTGAAAAGATCCAACACAATAAGTGACAGCTACAAACTATGGAATATTTCTCTTTAAAAACTACTTTAAAAGATTAAAATGACAAGCTTGTATTAAATGGACTCTCTTGTGAAAATAATTGTAATTTTAGTACATTATAATTAACATGTGTTTAGTTTTACTTCAATGGAAAAGAGTAATTTCAAAGGTTTTCTAATTTCTCACCACTAGGAGAAATATCACTGTACAATAGAACATGAAACACCATTTTTGAAGTGTTACGAAAGGACGCTGTAGAAAACCTTTAGTATGAAATAAATCATTGATAAAATAACTAAGGTGAAAAGAATTATCTCAAATAGCTGTTTGTTGTTAGAAATGTTCAATATTGAAAGTTTGGAATATTGCTAATGTTAACTGGTTTCTGTTCAAAGTCCTGGAATGCCCTGTTTTATGATCTGAAAATCAGAAACTGGACTTCCCACGTATGAGGTTACAATGTAGTTATAAATACCTCTGTTTTACAAATGATTGTATCTTATCTTTCCTGTCCACGTATGAGGTTACAATATAGTTATAAATACCTCTGTTTTATGAATGATTGTATTTTACCTTTCCTGTCATTAACCTTCAGAAACATTTATAGTTTATATGTCAAACATAATAGGAAAAAAACGATCAAATTGATAATATGAAGAAACTGGAAAAATCCCTGAGGTAAAATCCGTGTACCATAACTGTTAACAAGTGTATGGAAACTGAGCACAAACTGTTACTCTTACTTTAACTATTGGAATGGAATTTTACAAATGTGATGCCAGTTTGTGAAGTTACGTAATACATCTAGAGATAGAAATTATTTTAACATTAAGAATATAATTGTTTTTGTCAAATGATCAGAATATATTAAACAAAGCAGTTTTGTTGTT
Source organism: Tachypleus tridentatus (assembly GCF_004210375.1). Classification (NCBI taxonomy): domain Eukaryota; kingdom Metazoa; phylum Arthropoda; class Merostomata; order Xiphosura; family Limulidae; genus Tachypleus; species Tachypleus tridentatus. The sequence continues at coordinate 264,312,578 of NC_134837.1, read as the reverse complement.
TGCATTCATTCAACTTAAATCCTATGAAGTGTATCATAGGTTTTAATTTTTAAAAAAAGATTAACACAGTTTCCATATAATGTTTTATGTAGAGCAATGCAAAATGTATCATAAAGCGAGACTTGGAAACTGTAAAGCAGTGTTTAAAGTTTGTCTAAATAAACTGTTTAATCAACGGAAGCTCTTATGTTTTGTAAGCACATTAGGATAGAGGTTTTAAATTCCATTATTTAAATTTATTTATCTGATAAAGTATTTACTAGCCATTATTTAAATAGACTGTTACACCCTTTTTACATCTCTATGAATGTCTCATCTTATTCTCCTGTTTTCTGTTAAACTTTTAGTAATTAGAAATACAATAACATAAACTACAGACATATCGAAGCAAGGTTTCTACATAGAAATAAAGTTCAATGCACCACTGAGTATACAGTGTTCTTATGTTGTTACTTATAAATATTAGAATGTATTATATAAACGATACTTGGAACCATTGGTACTTGGTGAAATTCCATAATTAACAAGGCACGTGTATGTTTCACAAATACATAATCTATTTAATCATGGTGTTGCCAGTAAATACGTCGTTAGTTTGTACCTAATGTATTTACTGGTGAAACCGTGGTTGTCATAAATGATGTGTTTGTAAACTTTACTGTTGTCTTGTTTCTCTTCAGTTTGGTAATTAGAATGTATTGTTTTATCAGTTGGATATCCATGCTGTTAATACTATGTTTGGCAATAACACCAACAATATATTGCAAGGTTTAAACAGTTTGTGACACTTAGATTGCTACAAAATCAGACATACCAAGATCACAATGCAGAAGATGTTTGGTATTGTTATGCTAAACACTTCTCTGTTTCTTGTTTTTCTGTTGAAATTAAATTGTTTTATTAAGTCGGTGCTTTTCATGTTCTTTTCACGTTTCTACCATTCTTTCATATCTTCATCTTATTGTTAAAAGAATATAGTAAAACTAGACATTCCTGCACCAGATGGCGAGGTTATGGGTATTCAGTTGGTTCCTGTTTATATTCAACACCAAATACCCCAATTATTTTTATTTATTATTATTATGCCTCTCGATTCCATGAAGGAACATAGGGCCGCAATCGCTTGCGGATTCATTAACAGGCTGTTTTTTTTTAAATACCCTAATTAGGGATATTTAATTGGTTTCTCTTGATTTTAAACACCAAATATCATGTTTTTGGGCTTTAACTAGCTTCTATTGATAGAAATCGAGAAGAGTTTCGTACTAAATTGGAAACTACATAAAAAAAAAATTGTCGAAAGTTTGTCAAATTTCAAAATCTTCCAATGTCGCTTTAAAATTGATGGAATTACAAGTTCCGGTGTCACGTATACGTCGTTGACCAATTTTTCCGTTAGAAGAACACGTAAAGCTGAAGGTAACACACGATTGTGTGAAAAATATAGATGCTAATATATGAAATTCTAAGAGAAGTGATTCTTAATTGACATAAAAAAGGAAAATGGTTTGTCGCTTTTTGTCTCTTGTTGGTACAGCGGTACATCTACGGATTTACAACGCTAAAGTCAGGGGTTCGATTCCCCGCGGTGGACTCAACAGATAGCCCGGTGCATGTTTGTTATAAGAAAACACCTATACACACATTATCGCGTTTTATAACAAAAGAACTATAATATTTTTAATTTTCTAGCGTTTCTCGAAAATGAAAATATTTCTGTTTGAGCATAACAAGGCCAAATGTTTGCAGTCTGAGAATTGGACAGGTTTCGTCCCCAGGGATATAAGTTCATATATATATATATATATATATATTTTTTTTCAAACACTGTAATAGTTCTTATTGGACATATCAGGTTGTTGACTAATATTTAGAAAAGGCAGGTTTTATTAGTTCAGTTTACTAAAATTATTCATGTTTTCCAGTCATAATTCTTTATCAATAGGCATTGTAGATATACACAGCTCATGAAAATAAGGTAAATTATTTGTAACCTGAACAACCAGAAGTTGTATTAACACCTACAAGTATATTGTATATTAAAAAATTAGGGATACTATCAATCATTGCTTTATAATAGGTTTTAACAAATTTTTAAAGAGATTTCAATGTTTATATATCTCGTTTTTCTACAGTATATTTAATTTTGTCAACAACAGAAATTATATAAACAAAGTTTTACAATATTTATCAGTAATGTATTACCAATTGAAATTGCATTTACAAAATCTGAAAAACAAAACACTTTTTTAATGTGTTGGTTCACTTAAAAATAATTATTTTGTGAGTTTAATAGCACCTTTTAAAGTTTTTGTTCAATGCTTATTTTACTTGAAGATTTTTTTAATTAACCGTTTTTATTTAAAGACTATCTAAAAGTTAATAACAGTCGAGAGATGGCGCTTTTTAATTTATGAACATAAAACCCTTGAAATACGTAGGCTTTGATTAAGCAAAAACACCACCTAATGACAATAAATACATTCCAACAGAACCAAAATGTCAACGATCTTCTAATTCGTTAGCAAGAATATTGCTTCTAAAAATTTTCCGAAGTCATGTTAATATTTTTAAAGAAAATAGATAATAAAAGTTTGCTAAATCAAGTGAAACCTTATTTTTTTATTCAAAGATAGGTTGTAGTGCATATATATGCACTAAGAAATTTGAAATTTTGAGAAGGTAGTTTTCATTTCCAAAGAAAAACTACAAAATGTAAAATAAATAATTGCAACAAGGTTTCCGGTTCTATATCTGGAAAATGTGTTACTTTATTGGAATACTTGTTATGGTGCTGAGGTACCTTATTATTTGAAATCTACGTATCCAGTAATAATAATTTAACTAAAGTTTGCGAACATTCTAATCCAATGTCATCTTGTCTTAAATAAATATTATGTTTTGCGTGTGATTCGATAAGTTTGTTTGTTTTTTCAGCTGGAAACAGATATTTTCTGTTTCGTGATTTAAAAAAAAAATTATTCGGGTATGTCAATATTAAATTCTCATAAATTTATAAAATTACCAATTATGTTTACGTTTTAAAGTAAAACTAAAATTAATGAAATGAGAATTATCACCTTTGCTTTCTGTGTTTGTAAACAACAGAGAGCATGCTCGTGAAGCATTTATAGGTTCACCAATTGTATTCAAGGACATGACGTCACCCAGTAAAACAAGCTGTGTTGTGCTCTGTGAAAAGCACATACCACGTTTGTTTGGATGGTTGTGGTTCGAGTGCAACCTTGTGGTATTTTGTAAAATTTGCTATAATGGAGTCTTTGAGGGAACAGGTTATGATAAATCAGTTTGTTCTAGCTGCTGGATGTGCAAGAGAACAGGCTAAACAGTTATTACAAGCAGCACATTGGCAATTCGAGGTAGGTTTGGTTTAATTTTACAAAAACAGTTCAAAGAGCTTCATGATTTATTGGCTAAGTAAAGAAGATAAGTAACATGGCACCGTGTTGTTAAATGTTACTTGAACTGGCCTTTAGTAACTTTCGTTTACCTTTTTCTTTATGGCTTAGGTTGAAAGTTTAGTGATATATTTAGTTATGTCAAGAAAGAGTTTTATTTGGTGACATTCACCCAGGTATATCAGTTAACCATGTTACATAATAAACTGTTTTAATTTGCAAAAAATAAATATGATAAATAATTTTTTTTCAATATTAATAATCATACTGACTCGTAGATACACTTGGTTCGAGTCTTATTCAGTGTATATTATAGTTTTTGTATATCTGTATTAATTTATATGTATAGTATTCATTCATGTTAAAACTAAAGCAGCTCTAATTTTCACACAAAAATGTATTTTGATCCTTTATAAAAAATATTAGTTATAATGTAATACCTTTTCCTCAAAATAGTACAATATCTAAAATTATATCATTCACTTAAAGAAAACAGTAAATCCTTCTAACTTCTGTGTTATTGTTAAGGAAAATCATCAACGTAAAGAGTAAAAAGTATATTATATGTTAACTGAAAACTGTTTGTAGTAGGTAATACATTGTATCATCCACCAGTTAATGTAACAGTTGTTGTATTTGAATTGTAGAGATAATTAGAATTAAACAATATCCAGAGCATATTTAAACAACTTGAATATGTTGATTTTTAATGATTTAAAGCTACAACTAAATGACATTTTGTCAAAGCTTTACTGTTTGTATCTATCTGAAGATCAAATACAAGAAAACACAACAATTGTGGAATCTTTAATATGTACATTAACCATTCTGTTCTAACTAAGATAGTAATATCTTTTATACAGAGCTTTAGCTTGTATAATTGCATAAACAACCTGTTTGCAATTCCTATAAAATGCTAAAAACAGTTTTAAAGATCTTTTAAAGTTATTCACAACTAGAAACAGTGTTTCAGTTGTGATTACTGTATTTGTTTTTAGGTTTTAGTGAAAACATATAAATATTTTAGTTAGATCTGTTCACCTTATCTCAGATTGGTGGTTGCCTGTGAATACAGGCATGAACTTGAACAAATGGATTAGGTTAGAGGCAGAAATATGAAATTCATTTTAATACAACTAAAATATTATTTCACTGTACAATTGCCTAAAGTTTTGATTCATTTTACTATGGTCAATCAGTGCTTTTCTCTCCTGTGTTACTTACACACATGCTGTTGTCAGTTGGTACTTTTATCTCCTGTGTTACTCACACACACACACACACACACACACACACTGTTGTCAGTCGTTACTTTTCTCTCCTGTGTTACACACACACACACACACACTGTTGTCAGTCGTTACTTTTCTCTCCTGTGTTACTTTCACACACACTGTTGTCGGTCGTTACTTTTCTCTCCTGTGTTACTATACACACACACACACTGTTGTCAGTTAGTACTTTTCTCTCCTGTGTTACTTACACACACACACACACACTGTTGTCAGTCGTTACTTTTCTCTCCTGTGTTACACACACACACACTGTTGTCAGTCGTTACGTTTCTCTCCTGTGTTACACACACACACACGCTGTTGTAAGTTGGTACTTTTTCTCTCCACACACACACACACACACACACACACTGTTGTCAGTCATTACTTTTCTCTCCTGTGTTACTTACACACACACACACACTGTTGTCAGTCGTTACTTTTCTCTCCTGTGTTACACACACACACTGTTGTCAGTCGTTACTTTTCTCTTGTGTGTTACACACACACACACACGCTGTTGTAAGTTGGTACTTTTTCTCTCCTGTGTTACACACACACACACACTGTTGTCAGTCATTACTTTTCTCTCCTGTGTTACTTACACACACACACACACACTGTTGTCGGTCGTTTTTTTCTCTCCTGTGTTACTTACACACACACACACACACACACACACACACTGTTGTAAGTTGGTACTTTTCTCTCCTGTGTTACTTATACACACACACACTGTTGTCAGTCGTTACTTTTCTCTCCTGTGTTACTTACACACACACACACTGTTGTCGGTCAGCATTTTTCTCTCCTGTGTTACTTACACACACACACACACTGTTGTAAGTTGGTACTTTTCTCTCCTGTGTTACTTATACACACACACACACACTGTTGTCGGTTGGTTGGCTTTTTCTCTCCTGTGTTACTTACACACACACACACACACACTGTTGTCAGTCGTTACTTTTCTCTCCTGTGTTACTTACACACACACACACACACACTGTTGTCAGTCGTTACTTTTCTCTCCTGTGTTACTTACACACACACACACACACACACTGTTGTCAGTCGTTACTTTTCTCTCCTGTGTTAGTTACACACACACACACTGTTGTCAGTCGTTACTTTTCTCTCCTGTGTTAGTTACACACACACACTGTTGTCAGTCGTTACTTTTCTCTCCTGTGTTACTATACACACACACTGTTATAAGTTGGTACTTTTCTCTCCTGTGTTACTATACACACACACACACACACACTGTTGTCAGTAACCACTTTTCTCTCCTGATAATTTTTGAACAGAATATTTAAACCTGTTTGGACTAAAGTTGTCACTGATATCTTGTGATTTGTTTTCTCGTCACAGGTGCCTACTTAGTAAAATTATGTGAAACTTTGGGAACATTTACTAAACATCATTAGTTTATTACAATAAGCTGTGGATGTATCAGTTTTCAAAACCTCCTGCTTTTTTAATTTGTTTGAAACAGAACAGAAAAATCTAATGACCTGCAACTGAAACAATGGAAGATACTGTACACAAATGAAAAGATCTCATATTGACACAACTAACAAATGGTTTGGTTACCTTTAAACAGCAGGACTGTTGTAGGTTGCAACATCATTTGATGACGGCTGCCATTTAAGGGTTGATAATCCAAAATGTCTGTCTGTTGGCCTTCATTTTTATGATCTCGAATGATGTGTCTTCACACGCAACGTGATATTCATGTGAGGAAATTAGAAATGAACTCGGCACAATCGCCTCCTGTTAGTACAGCGGTAAGTCCACGGATTTACAACGCTAAAGTCAGGGGTTCAATTCCCCTCAGTGAGCTCAGCAGATAGCCCGATGTGGCTAAGAAAAACAAACAACTCAGCACAACTTTCAACAGTTTTTTGTTTGAAAGCATCAGTTTCATATTGTACCTCTGCCACAATATGTTCAATAAAGCCTAACTAAAACATGAAAACCTAAATTGTTAAAATGAGCTTTAAATAACAGACCTTTTTGCCCACCCGGTTCTTCCTTAACTGTAAATTACTCCTGAAAGGTTTGGTTCAATTAAATGTTACTTGACTTGCTCTACTTGGATTATTATATTTTGTAATTTTATGTACGGTTTTATGTACTATGATCATTGGAAATCTTTTGAACTAATGTGTGTATATTTCAATCATTCCTTACATACTTTTGACTTTGTATCTAAATTATTGTTTTTAAGCTTTATTTTCAATGTTTTATTTGAGATATTAGCCAGAGGGCACGTGGCTTTAAAGTGGCCCTATAATGCATAGAATGTACAGGAACATTAGTGATTTAAAAGCTTTACAAACTGTGTAGAAGCAAGACTAGATTATAAATACAAGAATCAGTGAAGTGTTGAGTCAGTATTTTCAGTTGAGGGTATCAATCATCCAGTAAAGTGTTGAGTTTTAATAAAATAATTAGATCTGATTTAGTTAACATTTATATTCTATTAATTGATCAAGTAGCCAGGGAATTGTGGAAATAAGTTTTAATTATTCATAATTCACTGTGCCATTAGTAAGTAATTTCTGGTGAATTTCAAAGTGCAAAAGTTATTTGTGCCTTTAGGCCTACAGCTTGTGTCAGCATAAATGTCATCTGCTGTAGAAGCATTACAACATTATTATGTTAGTTATAATGTTAGAAATAGGCTTACTTTTGTTCATTTTAGATAAAATATACCTATATTTATTTATTTTTTTTACAGATTGGTATGATGTGTTATGGAGTGATACAAAATTCACAGGGGAAAGTAATGCTTTAAAAAACAGAGTTAGGTTTCTAATCTTCAGTTTCCACACATTGTGCTTAATGATTTACAGTTTTTTATTTTGATAGTCGTTAGGTTATGTAAACTTCAAAAGAGTAAATAATTTATTTAATGAAGTTGTAAGTATTATTGTTGTTTTTATGAATTAATGTTTAAATATATCGTGTGAAAACTAAATTGTGATAAATAGATTTTAGTTAAGTAGAAGTTGGTTTATATTAACTGTTTTTAAAACAGTTTCATAATTTCTTAATGACAGTGTTTTCTCAGTAGTTTAGGTATCTGTACTAGTGTTACTGGAGTTTAATTATTGTCCATATGGGTTGTTTTGGAATTAATTGTCACTATTTTAACTTATTTTCCAGACAGCATTAAGTATATTTTTTCAAGAGGCTACAGTACCGAGTTATTCCCATCAGAATGGCCATTTTAATGGAGTAAGTTTCTAACTTATTGTTTAGTTTACAATTTTAGGAAAATGACAACAGTACTGCATCAGTATTAATTAATATTCTTTGAACTACAAACAATATGACTTTACAATTATAAAGATTTGATAATAGTGGTATAACTGTATTGCTGGATACGTAGTTACAAACAGCATGGCAAAATTTCAAAAAGAGTATGTAAAGGGCTATAAAATGGATTCAGTCTGTAAATTGCAAGTGTAATAATAACTTTAGACTTTGTTCCTGTTATAAACTTTGTGAAAAAGAGTTTGATTGTTATTACAAGATTTAGCTTACCCTTCACGTAATTTCAGGTAATGTTTTGATATATTAATATAATTTATAGTTTTTGTTATCGTTTATAAAATGTTAAACCTCCCATTTGAAAACATCTCAAACTTACATTTTAATAATATTGGTTTAGCTTTTTTTTTCTACTTTACGAGAAACATCAGTGATTGAAAAACTATAATGATTTATCAAATCATTTGTGTGAACTTGTTTGATAATGTCATTCAATATGCTGAAAATCAGAGACAGAAATTAAAAGCTTTAAAAAAACTAAATATTTAATCTGAAACTGAAGTATTGATAAGAAAACAAAGTTTGGAACTACTTCAAACATAACTTTGAGTTTTACTTTGTGTAACATCTTCTGCTATTAATTGGTGCTTCTGAAGTAAGTGTGATCCTTATAAGTTGTTTGAATAATATATAAATGCCTCTGATCTAACAGCACTAGCCCTTCAAGAAACTTTTTCTCAGAAAGAACAGTAAATGAAATACAAAACATTAAGATATATAACTACTAGAGATGTTTAAATTGTTATCCATAATTTATGGCAGAAATGTTGATTGTGTTAGTCACTAATTTTTGGAGAACAAATTTTGACTTTGAATTTACCAAACAAGTAACAAAACGTGAAGTAAGATTAGCTACTTGGCAGATATCAAAGTCCAAAGAATGACTCAGAGACTTGAGTACCTTGGAAGAGTGTATTTATTTTGCTTTATTTACTTAAGGAAGACTAGTTTTTCAAACACTGAAGTGTTTGGATCACTTTTGCCTTCAGGTTTTCTTAATGGAAGTGGGGACAACTTTCTGCTATAACAACCCTACATTGAACAAGTTATTGACTTGTATAATTATATGTACAATCCTTATATTAAGTGGAACAGTAAATAAAATGACAAATTTGATTGTTTATGGAGATTTAACATTTGAATTAAATATTTTCCATATACTATCATGTTTGTTGAGAAAGCTTTATGCACATACTGTCATTAAGCCTGCCATATGTTTTCATGGTCATGTAAAGAACATTTTTAATATCTGATTTTTATTAAAGGACACAGTAGATATACAAAATTCAGTATCTGTTTATTTTTTGGAGATTATACATACCAGAGAATGACAGAATACAAGTTTTGTGTAGGATGTTTAACAACTTTTTTTATTTTGTATATCCACAAAATATTACACAAACCAAAAAAGGTTGATTTTACTGGTATTATTGTGAGCAGTGTATTTCATAATTGTTCCACTACAAAAGTCCTGATGTCTATAGGATGCTTGTAAACATTTACTTAGATAATTATATCTCTGTGTATGTTATTAGTTTGGTAACGGAGACGTTTTGTTCAGAATGTAAGTTATGTTCCTTTCTGATATGCTTTGTTATAACGGTACATACATGTAGGCTAAGAGAAACAAATGAAAACTTTAATATTCTAAAATTAGTCAGATATGTAACTCTGTTTAGTAATTCTGCCATCATACATAAAATTAGTTCAAAAAATAACTGATAGTCAGGATAAGAAGGATTTTGGATTAATAAAAATTGGCAAGTTTCTAATTGTTGTGTATATCTGAAGCTATAAATCTTTCACAGATTTCTGTCATGATTGAAAGAATATAATATTGTTATTAATCACCTATATATGTAATGATCTCAATGTTTCTACAATAATAATGAATAAAATGTAACTGAGGTATCTGTATCAGGTACCTCTCACACATAGAACTTTCACATTAGTAGAACAACAACTGTTTGGTTCACTAAAATATTAATTTTCACTGTGTTTGTGTTACCTTTGTATCTTCAGACTTTCATATTTATTTTTGTAACTGAGTGTTTCCTACTATGCTTTAATTAAGTACATTCAATGGTGGTAGCTAGGAGGTTGAAAGTATGGCAGATGGGGGAAGTTAATTTTTAGAGTTATGGGAGATAAGTTATGAAGCTATAAAGTAGAATTGTTTCTTGTACAGAAGGTTTTGGATGAATTTTTGTTTTAATAAACTAAAAATGGCTAACTTTCAAATGTTGTGAGCTGTTACACTGCTTGGCTGTAACTGTAGCAGGATTAACTGAGGATTGTATGATGTTTATGTTGTCCACTTTTGCCTGATATACATGGAATTCTAAGAGCTGTAGTCCAACCACCCATCATCCCACCCTGATGTTGCCACTATCATATATTATTTTGAATAATAAGCTAAATATACAGATTTAGGACTAAACTGTCCAACTGACTGGATCTCTTGAGATTTTATTGTAATTAAAGCTAAAAATATTCGAACAGCAAGGGTATCCAATTGAAGAAATGGTGCATCATTATGAATATGAACTGGACCAGAGTAAGTGATATTTATTGTAGGGTTAAGTTTTAATTTTTATCAATGTGGTTGGATGTTGTCATCATAAGTAACTTTTTATAATGGTAAGTAATGGCTCTTCAAACCTTACTTGAAACAGTGTTATTTTCTTTCAATTAATAAATGAAGTAAAAGATGTGTGATGAAAGTTATTGATTTTGGGTCTGTCTTTTCTCTCGGACAGTACGTGTGAGCTGAGTTACAGGGATAAGCACAAGCATTCTGAGTGACTGAACAATTAAGATATATTTCAATGCACCCTATTCACCAGTACCTAAAGCTTATTAAAAGAGATGTGTGTATTTCAAGGAATCATTTAATATTTCCCATAATGCTTCAAATGAATAACACTTTAATCAACCTTTCACTGCCCCTTTCAAAAGTGAAAAATATATTTAAAGTGAAAATTTTGTAAAAAGTACACAAAAAACCTTAAGTTATATGAGTGAGTTTATAGAAGTTAATTTATGTAGTGAATTGAGATATTAAGAACTTCTTATATTTGTTACATGATTTACACAAGACACTGTTAATTTTTACATGTCTGATTTTAATAATTTGCATGATAATTATGTTGTATTAGATTTGGTATTTGCTGTTATACAAGTGACTGTGTATATATTATATAGATGCAGTAATGGTAATAATATTTAATCAGTCAAACCTATTTGTTAATTATCTACCATTTTGAGAATAATTATTGAAAACCTAATACATGAAGCTAGTAATGCAGTTGTAATATTGAACATATTCAATCTGTAATCTTACGTTTTAAGTAAAAGTTATGGATTAGAACAATACTCCATTGTCTGTTTTTATTTTTTTACATTGTAAGTATCTTAAAAGGTCATGAACACACATCTGATTTAAGTAAAAAGGTATAGTGTCAGTTGTATGCAAGTTTATTTAATGTTTAACATCCAAACATTGATAAAAACAGCCCTTTCTTTTCATAGATTTTCAAAGATATTTTATTTTTGCCAATGAAAGAAAATTTTAACATAACTGAAATAGCTAATACTTCAGCAATAAACTCATATATAAAAACATCCTATTAGTATGCTATCCCAGAATTTTCCTGAGAATTTCTAGTAAATATGTTTATTGATGTAAAAACACTGTTTATGTTTTTGTTAATGCAGTTATTGTTAGTGTTTTGATATTTATCATGTTGAATACAATGTGTAGATTTGTGGTTTAATTCTTTTTTATTATTTGTTAGTTAAGCCTATGTTTTAACTTCGTGTATGATAAAGTATTATAATTTATTTTTACAACTGTGTTGACGAGTGAGTAGAGACTTCCCGTAGTGTTATCTGAAGTTGTAACATACGTTTGTTACTAAGTGTTAAGTGGAAACCAGACTATATTGCGATATAAAATAACGTTCTGACATTGTTATCCAGAATTAGTTTTTAACCATTTTTAACTTCATGACGTCCATGAACACTCTCTTTATGGTGCTGCAAGTTATTATAGTAATTTATTTTTGTTTTGAAACCTGTTTGAACCGAATTGCGAACCTTGTTTGAACATTTTAAGTGGTGATAATTGAAACGATTTAAGTCCAGGGTTAGGATAAAATTGAACACTCTGGCAATGTCTCTCACTTAAATTCATTTTTCATTTGCATTGGTAAACTGTACTATGGATAAAGTTCTACTAACCATCTTCGTCAAATCGAACAGCTTACAACATCATCCTTCTTTAAGTAAAAAATAAAATTAAAACTTAACGCTTGTTCAGTCTGTTCCATAATTTCGATATTCTTGGCGCTTTGTGCGCTTTTAAATATATATTTGAAATTCTACTAGCGACACAGTGCGGATGATAGGTGTAGTTTTACAGTTAGAAGAGCAAATTACATATATTATTGTTTCGTGTTTATTTGTGTAATTTTCATTATATTTTATAACGAGAATGGCTATATGTGTGCGTGTGTGTTTGATTATTCATCCAAACCAATACATTGGCCATATGCCCCAACCATTTCTAGTTTGAAAGTGATAGGCTAAAGGAATGCAGCTGATCAACATTTCCTTCTAACTCTTGGCCCGGCATAGCCAAGCGTGTTAAGGCGTATGACTCGTAATGTGAGCGTTGCGAGTTCGCATCCCCATCGCGCCAAACATGCTCGCCCTTTCAGCCGTGGGGGCGTTATAATGTGACGGTCAATCTTACCATTCCTTGGTAAAAGAGTGGCCCAAGAGTTTTCGGTGGGGGTGATGACTAGCTTCCTTCCCTCTAGTCTTATACTACTAATTTAAGGACGGCTAGCACAGATAGCCCTCGAGTAGCTTTTTGCGAAACCCGGGGATGCGAACCCGCGACCCTCACATTACGAGTCGCACGCCTTAACACGCTTGGCCATGCCGGGCCTCAGGAGTTTGTTGATACAAAGCAACGCCAGAGCTTGAAATTGTGTAAATGGTTAACCAAACACGTATGTTCCCCTAATCCGCTAGTTTGTTTCAACACGTGATAAATGGAGGAAGATTCTCTTTCTCAGGCTCTCGGAAAGTGTCCAAAGCAGTATCCTCTTCTGCAGACAACTCTTCTGTGTTTGTCATTTTAAAAAGGCTTTGACGTTGGTAACACATATATTTTTTTTTAATCATTATGATGTTTTACAAGTTGGACAACTTTTCAGTTCATTGTGTACGTGTAGTTCTGTCACGTTTCGGTTTCAACAACAACCTGATGTGTAGTATTCCTGTCCGACTGCACGTACGAATTTCGTCACACGTATCGCAACGTCTAGTCTGGTTTAAATGTTCTTAATTTCCTGAGGCTGAGCGCAAACTGGTTATTGAGGACCAGGGTTGTAATCTAAAACCAAGTTTTTCAAGATATTGCTTTTCCTTAGGCCTAAAACGTGTCATCTTTTGGAATTTCAACATTTATGACCAACAAAAGTAAGGTTCAAGTTTCGAAACATAGTATTTATAAAAAGGCGTTACCGCAAGGAGATTGTTACTGCAGTTAGCCAGTGTTCTATTTCCGGTTGACCGGTAATATTGTCATCACTACACTGTTTCGACTATTGTTAGAAAGACAACAATGTATATCGTTACAACGGAATTTCATTCCTTAAGACTATAATATTGATTATATGAACAATTAGCTGTTGTTAAATATAACTTGATCTAGTATGGTCATAATCTGAGGGTCGCGAGTTTGAATCCCCGTCACACCAAACGTACTCGCCTTTTCATCCGTGAGGATGTTCAAATGTTACAGTCAATCCCACTGTTCGTTGGTAAGAGAGTAGCCCAAAAGTTGGCGGTGGGTGGTGATGACTAGCTGCCTTCCCTCTAGTCTTACACTGATAAATTAGGGACGGCTAGCTCAGATAGCTCTCGTGTAGCTTTGCGCGAGATTAAAAAATAAACGAATATGATTTTTTATAATATTTCTTGAGTAGTTCATCTGAAATTTCCTTTACTCGTATGTCAACTTAACTAACGGTGGCAGCACCATCTTTGCAGTATTCTGTTTCTTTCGGCTAAATTCTATTTTATCCACGGAAATTAATGAAAAATAATCGACTGTAAAGATAACCTCATATTTCAAACGATAACTCAAAAGCTATGATGTTTGAAGAAAACAAAATTTCACCAGAATCATAATTATTTTACTCAAGAAAATATCGAAATAGTGAATGATGTTATGAATAAACATCATTACACACCCTATTTTCTCGTACATTAGCGTAACTTATTTCTTATAAGGTACTGGTGATTTGAATATAATGTTATGGTATTGCGAGGATCGGTTACTTCAGAATAACTTGTTCTTTTAGCTTCATTTAAAAGTATGCTTAATACGTTGATTGTGAATGACTCAAAGCGTGTTGAACATCGTTGTTAACGATTTTTGAAACGTTGAATAAAACTTTGTCATTGTGTATCTAGATTTTTTTTTCCAAGTAGTAGTCAGTTTCATGCTGCCATCCCTTTAAGTATATATAAAGTTTTCTTTGTAACTATCCTTGTAACACACATGACGAGAAAGGTACTCTATAAAACTGTTTTCCCAATGTTTTTATTTTGTTACGATGTTTTTTGTAAAGTTAAAATTGAACTAGTGATAAAAGATCAGATAATTCTGTATTTGAACTTCTTGTATGAATAAAATAAATTACAGAGACTTTGGAAAATGAACCTGCAACATTATAGAGTAGATTTAGTTATAGGTCGAAAGGCCAACTAATGACCAGCAGTGTTACTCTAAAAACATTTACAGTTTCGGTTGAACTAGATAAAGTATCCGCTGTAATTTTATTTTTATAGAGACAGTTTAAAAATTACAACAGCAGAATTTGTTATTGTTTTTCAGTTAAATATTTATAAATACAGTGCAGCAAGTATTACCAGTGAGAGAAGTAAAAATTATTTATTTATCAAGTTAGAATAAATGGCCGTAACAAGGGTGAAAAATTCTAACCGATCTTTGTTTAGTTATTTACACAATCAATTTAATTTACAAAATTAATACAAAAATCATATAAACAAGAGCATAGACAAGCTGGGTCGTGGTCGACCGTTTATCCAAGAAGTTCACAACTCACCATCTTATAGCTCTGAAGCAAACTAATCGTTTTAAATTCTTTTGGTTTAAAAGTTTTATTTAGGCAACTGTAAACGACTTAAATCCTACTTACTATGTAGTAATGGCTACCCCTGTATTATACACGTTAGTGTTTCCAAATAGAAACAACACTTCGTGGACTGTTTTATTGCTACCCGCTTTTCCTGGCAATGTACTTGCCGAACAGTAAAAAAATATATCCTTATATTTTATATACGTTCGAAAAATGTAAGTAAACAGAATTAAAGGGTTTATGTTACGTGTGTTTAGAGGCAAACATACATTTACAGTTTTAATAAAAAATAACTACAATATTACGTTTTCATCATAGTGCGTGCAAATTTTCCTTTTTTTTTTAATAAAATGTATGTCCCTTTGATCGGTCGCGTAGTGATGTAAGTACTTTGGTGTTACTGCTGTTTACTTGTTCTCTTGATTGATGTAAACGATAAAAAGAAAACATTCTTTTTAGATAGAAATATAGTTGTTTTGAAGTATGGATTTTTTAAACATGTAACAATTTAATTTTTGTGTATGCAGCTGGAGTAACGGGTTTATTCACCTTGGAGTTAAGTCGCATTGTATGTTTTGCCTTTTTTTTTTTAAAGCTTATATCCGCAAGTAATTAGTCAAGGGTACTTCTGTAACAAACGCGCTTATTTTTTCGGAACCAAGTAACTACGTCACTTGTGCTGGCACGTATTATATTTTTGTTCTCGTATTCAGTCGTGTTATTCGTTGTTATAATTATTTAAGCATATGAATGTATGTGTGTGTATATATATATATAAACAGACATACATTTATAATACGCTATTACTATATAAGGTTATATATAATAAACTATAATTTTATGTTAAGTTGTATTATAATTTTTAAAACGGTTATTTCAGAAGGGTAACGATACTTAACACAAACGTCGTTTATTTACGCTACGATTTAGGCTTATGCTCTTCATCGAGCATAAACTAATATATTGCAGTACGGGCGTGTGACTATCGCTAGATGCTGTTTATAAACCTGCCAAATGTTTTACGCCTGATAATACTGTTGTTTTTTATTTTACGTCCGAAAGTAGCGCAAATAAACGAAATGCTCATTCAGACGTGTACATACAAATGTTGACAGTTTTAACACCTGTCATCATGCCACATTTTGCATTTTTTCTGTCACTTGTACTCGGAGTTTACTTCTAGGAATTTATTTTTACATTCACTGTGTTAGTCATCTAAAAATCGTTGGCTTGCGTGAACTGCAGTGATATTAGTACATATGAAAGCGATTACAAAAGTAGCATTGGTGTGGCGTTATTTCTACGAACGAATATTGTTAAATTAAAATGAACTTCTAGGTGGCAGTACGAGACTAAAACGTGGGTGTAACAGATATTCATTTATAAAGAACACTAAAATAGGTCAATCTGTGAATATAGTTTGTAGTGAATGTTATTTTTGTTTTATATTTTATTTTATCGTGTTCAACTTTGATTGCGATGTTGGGCCCGAATACAAACAAACAATATGTTGTCATAGGTTTGAGGCGTATGACGTTGTTTCGTATCAGATTATAGCCTAACCCAGAGCAAGAAATCTGCACATTGGAACGTCACCTTCCATTTGACCAGGATTTAACTATTAATAGCTTGTAATCTAAAAGACTATACTGTGACACATTAGTCGCGGACAAGGGAAAAACTCAGCATGCATACGTAGCAATTCTGTTAATATTAGGCCACTAGCTTGGCATAGTTTTATTTTACACACTTCCTTAGAAATCACTTTATTTTTTTTTATCTGTGTTTAGCAATGTGTTTTTATTTAATGTGCTCACTACATCAATATGGGAGTTTGGAGGAGAGAGGAAAAGTGTTTCCGTATGCATGTCTATAAAAAAAAAAAGTTCAAGACATTTTGATCAGATAACTTAAATATTTTGTCAGTAAATAAGTATTGGTTTAAAAAGTATGTATTTTACAAACGACGTTTTTATAAAAATTTCACAAATCTGATGTGATATATTGTTTCAGGTTATGTGGCACTTAAAAACTTCAATATGCTTTGTGTAGTAAGTGGAAAACAAAAGTGAAAATTCGTATTAAATAATAACGTACACTTCTTGAAACAAGCCATTTCTTTAAAAATAAATGTTTAAACGACACTTTCTTGTCTCTCGTGTATTACATAGCAAATATAAACTCACATTTTACAAAGTTTAACTTTGTAACTAGTTAACAAACTTAACTAATTAACAAATTACTTCATCATAAGTCATTTTTAATCTGGCTCAAATAATTTCCAAATTTTTTTTTAAAGATGACACCAAACATTTAGATGTGAAAAACAAACCTTCAACACTTCCCCCTAACTTGAGTTAGGCAATGGTGCGTTTAATATCCATGATTAACAATAAAATATCTCTTGACAATTAATTTTCTTACACATAGATGTTATAATCAACAATATGTGTGAAAAAAATGTAAATTAAAAAACTCTTATTTCTTTACTCATTTAGTGTTACAAAACTGTTCAGTCACCAGACCTTTTCAGTAGTTTTCTGGGTCTTATGGATGGTAGTTCTTTTGTTTTTTATAAAGACAGGATGTTTCTTTTCCCTTTGTCAACACTTGCTGTCTTGTCACTGGACTTGTAAAGTAGATGGTTGATAGAAATCATTGGCAACTCAGTCTGTGGTGAAATAATGTAAGCCATCATACAGGAACCTTTGGTGTGTGTTTTTTGTTTTTTTTTCAGCATATTGATCTATCCCTGGCAAGTCTTCTCTGAAGCAGACCATTTAATCCTTTAGCCAGAACACTTTCAAAAAAGATTGTGAGGAATGATCTATGATTTAGACAAATTTGTTCTTCTGGATCTTACAAACCACATCACTTATTCTTTTGACTATAGCATAGGGGCTTTCCCAACATTACTTAATTTAGGCCTCACTTACAATGCTGATTTCTATGGCCTTGTCACATCAACGTGATGTAATCCAATAATATCAGCATTTTCATCGTAGAATCTTACCAGTAGCGGATGTACATCTTTCTCAGGTGAAGTCATATATGATATCATGGATGTTCTTTTGCCTCACTACATACTCTGCATAAGAACTTACTGAACTTTAGACTTCAAGGTGTGAGTTCAGAAGTTTTGGTATCAGTTTTAGTTATCTTCCAAGCATCAATGATGCTGGTGTTCCCTGTAGCTTCACATGCTGCTCTTTGATAATGCAAGAGTAGGAGTGAAAGATCTTTGCTGCATGTTTATCCAGTAAATGGCAAATTCATATGAAAGTGTACAATTCCACCTTTCTGTCAGTAGAAAGATCAAGACTGTTGATCTAGTTTCTTTTTTTGGTACCATTATTTGATGAGATAGCATTGTAGGTTGAATGTTCTATAATTACAGATAACAAAACTCTAGGACAATGAGTCTACCAATTCAACACCATCTGGCATCATTAATGGTATATTTTAGGATGGAATTTTCAAGCAAATGGCTGATTTGATCCTTGCATTTGCCAGTTCAAATTGCCAGATGTTTGTTTTTTTTTCTGTACTTTCTTAATCCATCTGCACTTTATTGATGTCTGTTTGGTTGTTATAATTTTTGTGGACACCATCTTGTGGTTATTATAACCCTTGTTTTGACAGTTTAGTTCCCTGTATGTACTACACTTCATTTTCATTACTCATCTCTTAACTCTCTGTCTCCTTTTCAGTCTTCTTGCTTCTAATTTCTACCTTCTGTTTTCTTTTTAATTTTCTATTTATTTTTTGATAATCTTTCTATTGTTTATTAATTGTCATCAAATTTTCAACCTTGCTTTGAGTTCATATCATTATGTGCAAGTTCACCCTGGATTCTTTTTAATGTTTATCCAAATAATGCAACCTTTGAAACTAGCATTAAAATGAATAGTATTTGACAATTTCACGTATTTGTAAAAAGAAAATTAACTCCAATTTATAAAACTAAATTGAATATCTAACAAATTTGTTTAAACAGTAATCAATTATCAAACTATTGTAGTCTATCTCTCTTTTTTTTATATTTCTCAAAATCATTTCTTAAACTTTCCAGAATGTTCTAGTCATTAAGACACCCATCATATGATATGAAATAATAATAATAATAACTTATGCCTCAATGAAGCCAGTTCAGAAAGCATATGAAAAATATGTAAATGTTAAAAAAATTTGAATTAAAGCTTTCAGTCGTCATTTTAATGGCTGAATATTTAAAAATGGTTAATATATACATCAAAGACAAGTGACTACTTGTATGTGTTCAGTTTGTATAAAGGTAAATTTATTTCTCAACTAAAGCTGTTAGATGACAATGGTCTCATAAACACGAAGTGTTTAAGCAACCTAAGGGAAACCTTAAGTTTTTGATCTAGGTCTGAATTTCTGTGTTATCACATGGCTGAGTTTGTCAGTTATTAGGTTATGGCAGAAAACAGTACACAACTGTGTTTTCTTTTACAATAAAGAAGGGGAACTTGTATTTGAAGCAGTATTGTTTTCCTGTGCCTCATCAACAAACAGTCTACTGTTTTTGTTCATAGACATGTGTGCCACCTGATGGAAAAATTTAAAACTAGTACAAAACTCTCAATGACATGTTGCTGTAGATTTAAACTTTTATCAGTTTTTTTAGGTAAACAATCCAAGAAAGAAATTTCTCTTTTTTTGGAATATGAAAAACTAAAAGCATTGGTTACTTTGTTAATTACTAGGTGAAGGCTCAACTTAAGAGGTTAGGGTGGTGTTTGTGAATTTTTCTCACTATAAAACCTGTAATGCCATAAGTGGCATTTTAAAGAAAATTAAAATAAAAAGTAGATAAATATAGATGTGAAGAAAAGTTTGTGGAAAGTTCTCTGAAAGTAAACAGTAATTACACGAATAATATTGTCCATATTTGTTTTCCATAACTACAAACTGGGATAAGCCAATAAGGTTTTATACAAACTGGGATAAGCCAATAAGGTTTTATTTTAAAAGTGTGAGATATATCACTAGAGCCATTAGAATAAAATACGTATATACACACACAAAGTATAGGTGTAACATATGGCATCTGATAAAATAGGTAATTTTCTTATGTGTTGTCAAGGGTTATTAAAAGTGAATGTAGTGCCTTTTTTTTATATAAGTAATTGATTAATGGTAGGTGAAAAAGTTTATAAATTGCCACCAGGTGGTGGTATGAGTATAACACAAGTACATAATTTTACGTCTACATATCAGAGGTTGTTAATTAATAACCGTGGATCATTAATTACAAATGTCAATCATATTAATTAATTGTTATGTTGAAACCATATTTTACAGTGACACTATATCTTTATGATAATATATATTTATTATTTATAGACTTAAATGTCAGATTAAGGCATTCATAGTGTGAAAAGGTATTGGAAAGGGATAATACTTTAAAGCATTATGAATTTAAAACATAAATTTATCAACCCATGTGTTAAATGCCATATGCTTTCTGATACAAGTTTAGTTGGTAGTTTTTGCAAGTTGAAGAATAGTTGCTTGAGAATAACCAATGCTAAACAGAAATATCAGTATTATCCTGTTTAAGTTATCAAAACCTTCAGAAGTATTGTTTAGAGCAGTTTCAACTAAATTATAAAAATACCACTTGATTAGGTATGTTAATATAATATTATATTTATACAAGAATATTGTGGCTTCACCTTGAGTAGATGTGAAGCTAATGTTGGTTGAAGTTACTGATTAAAATTACTTATGTATTGCATCTCCAATTTGTCTGATTTTTACACTTCAGGTGAATAGATTGAACTATATCTAGGAAGTGTCATATAAATCTCATATTTGTTATGGAGACGTGGAATATTACACCATGGATACTAGAATGGAGTAAAGTAAAGTTAGTCATGTTTGTTAACTACCAGTTACAGTTGTTCTGATTACCAGTAATATCTGTGATTAGTGTAGTCCTCCAGAAATCAGAAGTAACAAAATATTCTTCTTGATGTAAAGAGGTCTGGCAGTGGAGAAAGTAGCCCCACCCATACCCAGATGTACAGCTGTATATCAGTGAACTTACACCACTAAAAAGCAGGTTTCAATACCAATCGTGGGAATTGTTAACCTCAGACTTAATAGGGAGTGGTTTTATCTGAATGTAATAAACAGAAAAAATATCCTGTGACAAGTTCCATGTTTGTGTAATAAAGTGCACTGGTGAAATTGTTCGAAGACCATCAGATGGTTATTTCACATGTAAAGTGTTACAAATCTACTATTGTCATTGAAAATACTGATAGCTTGGTGGACAGCTTGAGAACTTATAATGTTAGGGCAGAATGTTGGGGTTTGATACGCATAATGAGCACTGCATTGTTAGATTGTTTGTAGCTTTGTACTTTAAACAGACAAACCCTCAACCATTGCTGAACTTAAACTTTCTTCTGTTTGTCCAGACAGTAGTTTATAAATACCAAACCATTACAGGAAAAGACAAAGGAAGCTGTATCTTGCAGTAATTGAAATGTTATAACCACAATATTTGTCAAATGGAGTTCTTCATTACACTCGATTCACTCCACCTGTTCTTCAGACAAACGTAGCTCTCAACTTATGGATCTTCAGCTATCACATGAATAGTAAAATTATTGTTAGAGAAATCTACAGACTACAACCTTACTGCTAGTAGTTCTCTATACATCCAACCTTAAACACAAATTTGGAAAACATTTACAAAACAAATCAGACCTTTATAGATAAAGTTTCTCTCTCTTTAAACGTGATAAGATAAATCAGTAACAAATTAAATTAACCTAAATGGCATAAACACTGGTTTACTGGCAGTAAAAACATGTACATATTGTACGTCTTACCAAGTTAATCTGCCATTTTCAGGTGTTGCTAAGGGCCAAATGAACCCGGAGATTCAACCTTGAATTCTCTTGTACCAGAAGTTTTTTTTATAAACATATAAGAAGAAAGTTTTCAACATTGTAATAATTGCAGAATAGTTATTGATTGTGTGATTACAGAAAGATCTGTATATAGAACTAAAAGTGAACCAAACAATGACATAGATGAGTGAAACCTTTGATAATGTTCACTAAACGACATAAATAACGAAACCTTTGATAGTGTTCACTAAATGATATAAACAATGAAACCTTTTATAGTGTTCACTAAATGATAAAAACAATGAAACCTTTTATAGTGTTCACTAAATGACATAAATAATGAAACCTTTGATAGTGTTCAATAAATGACATAAATAATGAAACCTTTGATAGTGTTCACTAAATGACATAAATAATGAAACCTTTGATAGTGTTCACTAAATGACATAAATAATGAAACCTTCGAAAGTGTTCAATAAATGACATAAATAACGAAACCTTCGAAAGTGTTCAATAAATGACATAAATAACGAAACCTTCGAAAGTGTTCACTAAATGACATAAATAATGAAACCTTCGATAGTGTTCACTAGATGATATAATTAATAAAACCTTTGATAGTGTTCACTAAATGACATAAATAAGGAAACCATTGATAGTGTTCACTAAATGACATAAATAAGGAACCCTTTGATAGTGTTCACTAAATGACATAAATAACGAAACCTTTGAGAGTGTTCACTAAATGACATAAATAATGAAACCTATGAGAGTGTTCACTAAATGACATAAATAATGAAACCTATGAGAGTGTTCACTAAATGACATAAATAATGAAACCTTTGAGAGTGTTCACTAATTCACATAAATAATGAAACCTTTGATAGTGTTCACTAAATGACATAAATAATGAAATTTTTGATAGTGTTCACTAAATGATATAAATAATGAAACCTTTGATTGTGTTCACTAAATGACATAAATAATGAAACCTTTTATAGTGTTCACTAAATGATATAAATAATGAAACCACTGATGGTGTTCACTAAATGACATAAATAACGAAACCTTTGATAGTGTTCACTAAACGACATAAATAACGAAACCTTTGATAGTGTTCACTAAATGATATAATTTAAACCTTTGATACTGTTCACTAAATGATATAATCAATGAAACCTTTTATAGTGTTCACTAAATGATATAAACAATGAAACCTTTTATAGTGTTCCCTAAATGATATAAACAATGAAACCTTTTATAGTGTTCACTAAATGACATAAATAATGAAACCTTCGATAGTGTTCACTAGATAATATAATTAATAAAACCTTTGATAGTGTTCACTAAATGACATAAATAAGGAAACCATTGATAGTGTTCACTAAATGACATAAATAAGGAAACCTTTGATAGTGTTCACTAAATGACATAAATAATGAAACCTTTGAGAGTGTTCACTAAATGACATAAATAATGAAACCTTTGAGAGTGTTCACTAAATGACATAAATAATGAAACCTTTGATAGTGTTCACTAAATGACATAAATAATGAAACCTTTGATAGTGTTCACTAAATGACATAACTAATGAAACCTTTGATAGTGTTCACTAAATGACATAACTAATGAAATTTTTGATAGTGTTCACTAAATGATATAAATAATGAAACCTTTGATTGTGTTCACTAAATGACATAAATAATGAAACCTTTTATAGTG
Source organism: Tachypleus tridentatus (assembly GCF_004210375.1). Taxonomy (NCBI): domain Eukaryota; kingdom Metazoa; phylum Arthropoda; class Merostomata; order Xiphosura; family Limulidae; genus Tachypleus; species Tachypleus tridentatus. Next base: position 264,288,753 of record NC_134837.1, on the reverse strand, counting down.
TTCACTAAATGATATAAATAATGAAACCACTGATGGTGTTCACTAAATGACATAAATAATGAAACCTTTGATAGTGTTCACTAAATGACATAAATAATGAAACCTTTGATAGTGTTCACTAAATGACATAAATAATGAAACCTTTGAGAGTGTTCACTAAATGACATAAATAATGAAACCTTTGAGAGTGTTCACTAAATGACATAAATAATGAAACCTATGAGAGTGTTCACTAAATGACATAAATAATGAAACCTTTGATAGTGTTCACTAAATGACATAAATAATGAAACCTTCGATAGTGTTCACTAAATGACATAAATAATGAAACCTTTGATAGTGTTCACTAAATGACATAAATAATGAAACCTTTGATAGTGTTCACTAAATGACATAAATAATGAAACCTTTGAGAGTGTTCACTAAATGACATAAATAATGAAACCTTTGAGAGTGTTCACTAAATGACATAAATAATGAAACCTTTGAGAGTGTTCACTAAATGACATAAATAATGAAACCTTTGAGAGTGTTCACTAAATGACATAAATAATGAAACCTTTGAGAGTGTTCACTAAATGACATAAATAATGAAACCTTTGATAGTGTTCACTAAATGACATAAATAATGAAACCTTTGATAGTGTTCACTAAATGACATAAATAATGAAACCTTTTATAGTGTTCACTAAATGATATAAATAATGAAACCACTGATGGTGTTCACTAAATGACATAAATAACGAAACCTTTGATAGTGTTCACTAAATGATATAATTAATAAAACCTTTGATACTGTTCACTAAATGATATAATCAATGAAACCTTTTATAGTGTTCACTAAATGACTTAAATAATGAAACCTTTGATAGTGTTCACTAAATGACATAAATAATGAAACCTTCGATAGTGTTCACTAAATGACATAAATAATGAAACCTTCGATAGTGTTCACTAAATGACATAAATAATGAAACCTTTGATAGTGTTCACTAAATGACATAAATAATGAAACCTTCGATAGTGTTCACTAAATGACATAAATAATGAAACCTTTGATAGTGTTCACTAAATGACATAAATAATGAAACCTTTGATAGTGTTCACTAAATGACATAAATAATGAAACCTTTGATAGTGTTCACTAAATGACATAAATAATGAAACCTTTGATAGTGTTCACTAAATGACATAAATAATGAAACCATTGATAGTGTTCACTAAATGACATAAATAACGAAACCTTTGATAGTGTTCACTAAATGACATAAATAATGAAACCTTTGAGAGTGTTCACTAAATGACATAAATAATGAAACCTTCGATAGTGTTCACTAAATGACATAAATAATGAAACCTTTGATAGTGTTCACTAAATGACATAAATAATGAAACCTTTGATAGTGTTCACTAAATGACATAAATAATGAAACCTTCGATAGTGTTCACTAAATGACATAAATAATGAAACCTTTGATAGTGTTCACTAAATGATATAAATAATGAAACCTTTGATAGTGTTCACTAAATGACATAAATAATGAAACCTTTGATAGTGTTCACTAAATGACATAAATAATGAAACCTTCGATAGTGTTCACTAAATGACATAAATAATGAAACCTTTGATAGTGTTCACTAAATGACATAAATAATGAAATTTTTGATAGTGTTCACTAAATGACATAAATAATGAAACCTTCGATAGTGTTCACTAAATGACATAAATAATGAAACCTTCGATAGTGTTCACTGAATGATATAATTAATAAAACATTTGATAGTGTTCACTAAATGACATAAATAACGAAACCTTTGAGATTGTTCACTAAATGACATAAATAATGAAACCTTTGAGAGTGTTCACTAAATGACATAAATAATGAAACCTTTGAGAGTGTTCACTAAATGACATAAATAATGAAACCTATGAGAGTGTTCACTAAATGACATAAATGAAACCTTTGAGAGTGTTCACTAAATGACATAAATAATGAAACCTTTGATAGTGTTCACTAAATGACATAAATAACGAAACCTTTGAGAGTGTTCACTAAATGACATAAATAATGAAACCTTTGAGAGTGTTCACTAAATGACATAAATAATGAAACCTTTGAGAGTGTTCACTAAATGACATAAATAATGAAACCTTTGAGAGTGTTCACTAAATGACATAAATAATGAAACCTTTGATAGTGTTCACTAAATGACATAAATAATGAAACCTTCGATAGTGTTCACTAAATGACATAAATAATGAAACCTTCGATAGTGTTCACTAAATGACATAAATAATGAAACCTTTGATAGTGTTCACTAAATGACATAAATAATGAAACCTTTGATAGTGTTCACTAAATGACATAAATAATGAAACCTTTGATAGTGTTCACTAAATGACATAAATAATGAAACCTTTGATAGTGTTCACTAAATGACATAAATAATGAAACCTTTGATAGTGTTCACTAAATGACATAAATAATGAAACCTTTGATAGTGTTCACTAAATGACATAAATAATGAAACCTTTGATAGTGTTCACTAAATGACATAAATAATGAAACCTTCGATAGTGTTCACTAAATGACATAAATAATGAAACCTTTGATAGTGTTCACTAAATGATATAAATAATGAAACCTTTGATAGTGTTCACTAAATGACATAAATAATGAAACCTTTGATAGTGTTCACTAAATGACATAAATAATGAAACCTTTGATAGTGTTCACTAAATGACATAAATAATGAAACCTTTGATAGTGTTCACTAAATGACATAAATAATGAAACCTTTGATAGTGTTCACTAAATGACATAAATAATGAAACCTTCGATAGTGTTCACTAAATGACATAAATAATGAAACCTTTGATAGTGTTCACTAAATGACATAAATAACGAAACCTTTGAGAGTGTTCACTAAATGACATAACGAAACCTTTGAGAGTGTTCACTAAATGACATAAATAATGAAACCTATGAGAGTGTTCACTAAATGACATAAATGAAACCTTTGAGAGTGTTCACTAAATGACATAAATAATGAAACCTTTGAGAGTGTTCACTAAATGACATAAATAATGAAACCTTTGAGAGTGTTCACTAAATGACATAAATAATGAAACCTTTGATAGTGTTCACTAAATGACATAAATAATGAAACCTTTGATAGTGTTCACTAAATGACATAAATAATGAAACCTTCGATAGTGTTCACTAAATGACATAAATAATGAAACCTTCGATAGTGTTCACTAAATGACATAAATAATGAAACCTTTGATAGTGTTCACTAAATGACATAAATAATGAAACCTTCGATAGTGTTCACTAAATGACATAAATAATGAAACCTTCGATAGTGTTCACTAAATGACATAAATAATGAAACCTTTGATAGTGTTCACTAAATGACATAAATAATGAAACCTTTGATAGTGTTCACTAAATGATATAAATAATGAAACCTTTGATAGTGTTCACTAAATGACATAAATAATGAAACCTTTGAGAGTGTTCACTAAATGACATAAATAATGAAACCTTTGAGAGTGTTCACTAAATGACATAAATAATGAAACCTTTGAGAGTGTTCACTAAATGACATAAATAATGAAACCTTTGATAGTGTTCACTAAATGACATAAATAATGAAACCTTTGATAGTGTTCACTAAATGACATAAATAATGAAACCTTTGATAGTGTTCACTAAATGACATAAATAATGAAACCTTTGATAGTGTTCACTAAATGACATAAATAATGAAACCTTTGATAGTGTTCACTAAATGACATAAATAATGAAACCTTTGATAGTGTTCACTAAATGACATAAATAATGAAACCTTTGATAGTGTTCACTAAATGACATAAATAATGAAACCTTTGATAGTGTTCACTAAATGACATAAATAATGAAACCTTTGATAGTGTTCACTAAATGACATAAATAATGAAACCTTTGAGAGTGTTCACTAAATGACATAAATAATGAAACCTTTGATAGTGTTCACTAAATGACATAAATAATGAAACCTTTGATAGTGTTCACTAAATGACATAAATAATGAAACCTTTGATAGTGTTCACTAAATGACATAAATAATGAAACCTTTGATAGTGTTCACTAAATGACATAAATAATGAAACCTTTGATAGTGTTCACTAAATGATATAAATAATGAAACCTTTGATAGTGTTCACTAAATGACATAACGAAACCTTTGAGAGTGTTCACTAAATGACATCAATAATGAAACCTTTGATAGTGTTCACTAAATGACATAAATAATGAAACCTTTGATAGTGTTCACTAAATGACATAAATAATGAAACCTTTGATAGTGTTCACTAAATGACATAAATAATGAAACCTTTGATAGTGTTCACTAAATGACATAAATAATGAAACCTTTGATAGTGTTCACTAAATGACATAAATAATGAAACCTTTGATAGTGTTCACTAAATGACATAAATAATGAAACCTTTGATAGTGTTCACTAAATGACATAAATAATGAAACCTTTGATAGTGTTCACTAAATGATATAAATAATGAAACCTTTGATAGTGTTCACTAAATGATATAAACAATGAAACCTTTTATAGTGTTCACTAAATGATATAAACAATGAAACCTTTTATAGTGTTCACTAAATGACATAAATAATGAAACCTTTGATAGTGTTCACTAAATGACATAAATAATGAAACCTTTGATAGTGTTCACTAAATGACATAAATAATGAAACCTTTGATAGTGTTCACTAAATGACATAAATAATGAAACCTTTGAGAGTGTTCACTAAATGACATAAATAATGAAACCTTTGAGAGTGTTCACTAAATGACATAAATAATGAAACCTTTGAGAGTGTTCACTAAATGACATAAATAATGAAACCTTTGAGAGTGTTCACTAAATGACATAAATAATGAAACCTTTGAGAGTGTTCACTAAATGACATAAATAATGAAACCTTTGATAGTGTTCACTAAATGACATAAATAATGAAACCTTTGATAGTGTTCACTAAATGACATAAATAATGAAACCTTTGATAGTGTTCACTAAATGACATAAATAATGAAACCTTTGAGAGTGTTCACTAAATGACATAAATAATGAAACCTTTGAGAGTGTTCACTAAATGACATAAATAATGAAACCTTTGATAGTGTTCACTAAATGACATAAATAATGAAACCTTTGATAGTGTTCACTAAATGACATAAATAATGAAACCATTGATAGTGTTCACTCACTGATATAAATAATGAAACCTTTGATAGTGTTCACTCACTGATATAAATAATGAAACCTTTGATAGTGTTCACTAAATGATATAAATAATGAAACCTTCGATAGTGTTCACTAATTGACATAAATAATGAAACCTTTGATAGTGTTCACTAAATGACATAAATAATGAAACCTTTGATAGTGTTCACTAAATGACATAAATAATAAAATTTTTGATAGTGTTCACTAAATGATATAAATAATGAAACCTTCGATAGTGTTCACTAAATGACATAAATAATGAAACCTTCGATAGTGTTCACTGAATGATATAATTAATGAAACCTTCGATAGTGTTCACTGAATGATATAATTAATGAAACCTTTGATAGTGTTCACTAAATGACATAAATAATGAAACCTTTGATAGTGTTCACTAAATGACATAAATAACGAAACCTTTGAGAGTGTTCACTAAATGACATAACGAAACCTTTGAGAGTGTTCACTAAATGACATCAATAATGAAACCTTTGAGAGTGTTCACTAAATGGCATAAATAATGAAACCTATGAGAGTGTTCACTAAATGACATAAATGAAACCTTTGAGAGTGTTCACTAAATGACATAAATAATGAAACCTTTGATAGTGTTCACTAAATGACATAAATAACGAAACCTTTGAGATTGTTCACTAAATGACATAAATAATGAAACCTTTGATAGTGTTCACTAAATGACATAAATAATGAAACCTTTGATAGTGTTCACTAAATGACATAAATAATGAAACCTTTGATAGTGTTCACTAAATGACATAAATAATGAAACCTTTGATAGTGTTCACTAAATGACATAAATAATGAAACCTTTGATAGTGTTCACTAAATGACATAAATAATGAAACCTTTGATAGTGTTCACTAAATGACATAAATAATGAAACCTATGATAGTGTTCACTAAATGACATAAATAATGAAACCTTTGATAGTGTTCACTAAATGACATAAATAATGAAACCTTTGATAGTGTTCACTAAATGATATAAATAATGAAACCTTTGATAGTGTTCACTAAATGATATAAATAATGAAACCTTTGATAGTGTTCACTAAATGACATAAATAATGAAACCTTTGATAGTGTTCACTAAATGACATAAATAATGAAACCTTTGATAGTGTTCACTAAATGACATAAATAATGAAACCTTTGATAGTGTTCACTAAATGACATAAATAATGAAACCTTTGATAGTGTTCACTAAATGACATGAATAATGAAACCTTTGATAGTGTTCACTCAATGATATCAATAATGAAACCATTGATAGTGTTCACTCACTGATATAAATAATGAAACCTTTGATAGTGTTCACTAAATGATATAAATAATGAAACCTTTGATAGTGTTCACTAAATGACATAAATAATGAAACCTTTGATAGTGTTCACTAAATGACATAAATAATGAAACCTTTGATAGTGTTCACTAAATGACATAAATAATGAAACCTTTGATAGTGTTCACTAAATGACATAAATAATGAAACCTTTGATAGTGTTCACTAAATGACATAAATAATGAAACCTTTGATAGTGTTCACTAAATGATATAAATAATGAAACCTTTGATAGTGTTCACTAAATGACATAAATAATGAAACCTTTGATAGTGTTCACTAAATGACATAAATAATGAAACCTTTGATAGTGTTCACTAAATGACATAAATAATGAAACCTTTGATAGTGTTCACTAAATGACATAAATAATGAAACCTTTGATAGTGTTCACTAAATGACATAAATAATGAAACCTTTGATAGTGTTCACTAAATGACATAAATAATGAAACCTTTGATAGTGTTCACTAAATGATATAAATAATGAAACCTTTGATAGTGTTCACTAAATGATATAAATAATGAAACCTTTGATAGTGTTCACTAAATGATATAAATAATGAAACCTTTGATAGTGTTCACTAAATGATATAAATAATGAAACCTTTGATAGTGTTCACTAAATGACATAAATAATGAAACCTTTGATAGTGTTCACTAAATGACATAAATAATGAAACCTTTGATAGTGTTCACTAAATGACATAAATAATGAAACCTTTGATAGTGTTCACTAAATGACATAAATAATGAAACCTTCGATAGTGTTCACTAAATGACATAAATAATGAAACCTTTGATAGTGTTCACTAAATGACATAAATAATGAAACCTTCGATAGTGTTCACTAAATGATATAAATAATGAAACCTTCGATAGTGTTCACTAAATGATATAATTAATAAAACCTTTGATAGTGTTCACTAAATGACATAAATAATGAAACCTTTGATAGTGTTCACTAAATGACATAAATAACGAAACCTTTGAGAGTGTTCACTAAATGACATAAATAATGAAACCTTTGAGAGTGTTCACTAAATGACATAAATAATGAAACCTTTGATAGTGTTCACTAAATGACATAAATAATGAAACCTTTGATAGTGTTCACTAAATGACATAAATAATGAAACCTTTGATAGTGTTCACTAAATGATATAAATAATGAAACCTTTGATAGTGTTCACTAAATGACATAAATAATGAAACCTTTGATAGTGTTCACTAAATGACATAAATAATGAAACCTTTGATAGTGTTCACTAAATGACATAAATAATGAAACCTTTGATAGTGTTCACTAAATGACATAAATAATGAAACCTTTGATAGTGTTCACTAAATGACATAAATAATGAAACCTTTGATAGTGTTCACTAAATGATATAAATAATGAAACCATTGATAGTGTTCACTAAATGATATAAATAATGAAACCTTTGATAGTGTTCACTAAATGATATAAATAATGAAACCTTTGATAGAGCTCACTAAATGACATAAATAATGAAACCTTCGATAGTGTTCACTAAATGACATGAATAATGAAATTTTTGATAGTGTTCACTAAATGACATAAATAATGAAACCTTCGATAGTGTTCACTAAATGACATAAATAATGAAACCTTTGATAGTGTTCACTAAATGACATAAATAATGAAACCTTTGATAGTGTTCACTAAATGACATAAATAATGAAACCTTTGATAGTGTTCACTAAATGATATAAATAATGAAACCTTTGATAGTGTTCACTAAATGACATAAATAATGAAACCTTTGATAGTGTTCACTAAATGACATAAATAACGAAACCTTTGAGAGTGTTCACTAAATGACAAATAATGAAACCTTTGAGAGTGTTCACTAAATGACAAATAATGAAACCTATGATAGTGTTCACTAAATGACATATAATGAAACCTTTGATAGTGTTCACTAAATGACATAAATAATGAAACCTTTGATAGTGTTCACTAAATGACATAAATAATGAAACCTTTGATAGTGTTCACTAAATGACATAAATAATGAAACCTTTGATAGTGTTCACTAAATGACATAAATAATGAAACCTTTGATAGTGTTCACTAAATGACATAAATAATGAAACCTTTGATAGTGTTCACTAAATGACATAAATAATGAAACCTTTGATAGTGTTCACTAAATGACATAAATAATGAAACCTTTGATAGTGTTCACTAAATGACATAAATAATGAAACCATTGATAGTGTTCACTCACTGATATAAATAATGAAACCTTTGATAGTGTTCACTAAATGACATAAATAATGAAACCTTTGATAGTGTTCACTAAATGACATAAATAATGAAACCTTTGATAGTGTTCACTAAATGACATAAATAATGAAACCTTTGATAGTGTTCACTAAATGACATAAATAATGAAACCTTTGATAGTGTTCACTAAATGACATAAATAATGAAACCTTTGATAGTGTTCACTAAATGACATAAATAATGAAACCTTTGATAGTGTTCACTAAATGATATAAATAATGAAACCTTTGATAGTGTTCACTAAATGATATAAGTAATGAAACCTTTGATAGTGTTCACTAAATGATATAAACAATGAAACCTTTTATAGTGTTCACTAAATGATATAAACAATGAAACCTTTTATAGTGTTCACTAAATGACATAAATAATGAAACCTTTGATAGTGTTCACTAAATGACATAAATAATGAAACCTTTGATAGTGTTCACTAAATGACATAAATAATGAAACCTTTGATAGTGTTCACTAAATGACATAAATAATGAAACCTTCGATAGTGTTCACTAAATGACATAAATAATGAAACCTTTGATAGTGTTCACTAAATGATATAAATAATGAAACCTTTGATAGTGTTCACTAAATGATATAATTAATGAAACCTTTGATAGTGTTCACTAAATGACATAAATAATGAAACCTTTGATAGTGTTCACTAAATGACATAAATAATGAAACCTTTGATAGTGTTCACTAAATGACATAAATAATGAAACCTTTGAGAGTGTTCACTAAATGACATAAATAATGAAACCTTTGATAGTGTTCACTAAATGACATAAATAATGAAACCTTTGATAGTGTTCACTAAATGACATAAATGAAACCTTTGAGAGTGTTCACTAAATGACATAAATAATGAAACCTTTGATAGTGTTCACTAAATGACATAAATAACGAAACCTTTGAGAGTGTTCACTAAATGACATAAATAATGAAACCTTTGAGAGTGTTCACTAAATGACATAAATAATGAAACCTTTGAGAGTGTTCACTAAATGACATAAATAATGAAACCTTTGAGAGTGTTCACTAAATGACATAAATAATGAAACCTTTGATAGTGTTCACTAAATGACATAAATAATGAAACCTTTGATAGTGTTCACTAAATGACATAAATAATGAAACCTTCGATAGTGTTCACTAAATGACATAAATAATGAAACCTTTGATAGTGTTCACTAAATGACATAAATAATGAAACCTTTGATAGTGTTCACTAAATGACATAAATAATGAAACCTTTGATAGTGTTCACTAAATGATATAAATAATGAAACCTTTGATAGTGTTCACTAAATGACATAAATAATGAAACCTTTGATAGTGTTCACTAAATGACATAAATAATGAAACCTTTGATAGTGTTCACTAAATGACATAAATAATGAAACCTTTGATAGTGTTCACTAAATGACATAAATAATGAAACCTTTGATAGTGTTCACTAAATGACATAAATAATGAAACCTTTGATAGTGTTCACTAAATGACATAAATAATGAAACCTTTGATAGTGTTCACTAAATGATATAAATAATGAAACCATTGATAGTGTTCACTAAATGATATAAATAATGAAACCTTTGATAGTGTTCACTCACTGATATAAATAATGAAACCTTTGATAGTGTTCACTAAATGATATAAATAATGAAACCTTTGATAGTGTTCACTAAATGATATAAACAATGAAACCTTTTATAGTGTTCACTAAATGATATAAACAATGAAACCTTTTATAGTGTTCACTAAATGACATAAATAATGAAACCTTTGATAGTGTTCACTAAATGACATAAATAATGAAACCTTTGATAGTGTTCACTAAATGACATAAATAATGAAACCTTTGATAGTGTTCACTAAATGACATAAATAATGAAACCTTTGATAGTGTTCACTAAATGACATAAATAATGAAACCTTTGAGAGTGTTCACTAAATGACATAAATAATGAAACCTTTGAGAGTGTTCACTAAATGACATAAATAATGAAACCTTTGATAGTGTTCAGTAAATGACATAAATAATGAAACCTCTGATAGTGTTCACTAAATGATATAATTAATAAAACCTTTGATAGTGTTCACTAAATGACATAAATAATGAAACCTTTGATAGTGTTCACTAAATGACATAAATAATGAAACCTTTGATAGTGTTCACTAAATGACATAAATAATGAAACCTTTGATAGTGTTCACTAAATGATATAAATAATGAAACCTTTGATAGTGTTCACTAAATGACATAAATAATGAAACCTTTGATAGTGTTCACTAAATGACATAAATAATGAAACCTTTGATAGTGTTCACTAAATGACATAAATAATGAAACCTTTGATAGTGTTCACTAAATGACATAAATAATGAAACCTTTGATAGTGTTCACTAAATGACATAAATAATGAAACCTTTGATAGTGTTCACTAAATGATATAAATAATGAAACCTTTGATAGTGTTCACTAAATGACATAAATAATGAAACCTTTGATAGTGTTCACTAAATGACATAAATAATGAAACCTTTGATAGTGTTCACTAAATGACATAAATAATGAAACCTTTGATAGTGTTCACTAAATGACATAAATAATGAAACCTTTGATAGTGTTCACTAAATGACATAAATAATGAAACCTTTGATAGTGTTCACTAAATGACATAAATAATGAAACCTTTGATAGTGTTCACTAAATGACATAAATAATGAAACCTTTGATAGTGTTCACTAAATGACATAAATAATGAAACCTTTGATAGTGTTCACTAAATGACATAAATAATGAAACCTTTGATAGTGTTCACTAAATGACATAAATAATGAAACCTTTGATAGTGTTCACTAAATGACATAAATAATGAAACCTTTGATAGTGTTCACTAAATGACATAAATAATGAAACCTTTGATAGTGTTCACTAAATGACATAAATAATGAAACCTTTGATAGTGTTCACTAAATGACATAAATAATGAAACCTTTGATAGTGTTCACTAAATGACATAAATAATGAAACCTTTGATAGTGTTCACTAAATGATATAAGTAATGAAACCTTTGATAGTGTTCACTAAATGATATAAATAATGAAACCTTTGATAGTGTTCACTAAATGATATAAACAATGAAACCTTTGATAGTGTTCACTAAATGACATAAATAATGAAACCTTTGATAGTGTTCACTAAATGACATAAATAATGAAACCTTTGATAGTGTTCACTAAATGACATAAATAATGAAACCTTTGAGAGTGTTCACTAAATGACATAAATAATGAAACCTTTGATAGTGTTCAGTAAATGACATAAATAATGAAACCTCTGATAGTGTTCACTAAATGATATAATTAATAAAACCTTTGATAGTGTTCACTAAATGACATAAATAATGAAACCTTTGATAGTGTTCACTAAATGACATAAATAATGAAACCTTCGATAGTGTTCAGTAAATGACATAAATAATGAAACCTTCGATAGTGTTCACTAAATGATATAATTAATAAAACCTTTGATAGTGTTCACTAAATGACATAAATAACGAAACCTTTGATAGTGTTCACTAAATGACATAAATAACGAAACCTTTGATAGTGTTCACTAAATGACATAAATAATGAAACCTTTGATAGTGTTCACTAAATGATATAAATAATGAAACCTTTGAGAGTGTTCACTAAATGACATAAATAATGAAACCTTTGATAGTGTTCACTAAATGACATAAATAATGAAACCTTCGATAGTGTTCACTAAATGACATAAATAATGAAACCTTTGATAGTGTTCACTAAATGACATAAATAATGAAACCTTTGATAGTGTTCACTAAATGATATAAATAATGAAACCTTTGATAGTGTTCACTAAATGACATAAATAATGAAACCTTTGATAGTGTTCACTAAATGACATAAATAATGAAACCTTTGATAGTGTTCACTAAATGACATAAATAATGAAACCTTTGATAGTGTTCACTAAATGACATAAATAATGAAACCTTTGATAGTGTTCACTAAATGACATGAATAATGAAACCTTTGATAGTGTTTCACTGCATGATATCAATAATGAAACCATTGATAGTGTTCACTCACTGATATAAATAATGAAACCTTTGATAGTGTTCACTAAATGATATAAATAATGAAACCTTTGATAGAGCTCACTAAATGATATAAATAATGAAACCTTTGAGAGTGTTCACTAAATGACATAAATAATGAATATTTTGATAGTGTTCACTAAATGACATAAATAATGAAACCTTTGATAGTGTTCACTAAATGATATAATTAATAAAACCTTTCATAGTGTTCACTAAATGATATAATCAATGAAACCTTTTATAGTGTTCACTAAATGATATAAACAATGAAACCTTTGATGGTGTTCACTAAATGACATGAATAATGAAACCTTTGATAGTGTTTCACTGCATGATATCAATAATGAAACCATTGATAGTGTTCACTCACTGATATAAATAATGAAACCTTTGATAGTGTTCACTGAATGATATAAATAATGAAACCATTGATAGTGTTCACTAAATGATATAAATAATGAAACTTTTGATAGTGTTCACTAAATGACCTAAATAATGAAACCTTTGATAGTGTTCACTAAATGACATAAATAATGAAACCTTTGATAGTGTTCACTAAATGACATAAATAATGAAACCATTGATAGTGTTCACTAAATGACATAAATAATGAAACCTTTGATAGTGTTCACTAAATGATATAATTAATAAAACCTTTGATAGTGTTCACTAAATGAAACCTTTGATAGTGTTCACTAAATGATATAAATAATGAAACCTTCGATAGTGTTCACTGAATGACATAAATAATGAAACCTTTGATAGTGTTCACTAAATGACATAAATAATGAAACCTTCGATAGTGTTCACTAATTGACATAAATAATGAAATTTTTGATAGTGTTCACTAAATGACATGAATAATGAAACCTTTGATAGTGTTCACTAAATGACATGAATAATGAAACCTTTGATAGTGTTTCACTGCATGATATCAATAATGAAACCATTGATAGTGTTCACTAAATGATATAAATAATGAAACCTTTGATAGTGTTCACTAAATGATATAAATAATGAAACCTTTGATAGTGTTCACTAAATGATATAAATAATGAAACCTTTGAGAGTGTTCACTAAATGACATAAATAATGAAATTTTGATAGTGTTCACTAAATGACATAAATAATGAAACCTTTGATAGTGTTCACTAAATGATATAATTAATAAAACCTTTGATAGTGTTCACTAAATGATATAATAATGAAACCTTTATAGTGTTCACTAAATGATATAAATAATGAAACCTTTGATAGTGTTCACTAAATGACATGAATAATGAAACCTTTGATAGTGTTTCACTGCATGATATCAATAATGAAACCATTGATAGTGTTCACTCACTGATATAAATAATGAAACCTTTGATAGTGTTCACTGAATGATATAAATAATGAAACCATTGATAGTGTTCACTAAATGATATAAATAATGAAACTTTTGATAGTGTTCACTAAATGACCTAAATAATGAAACCTTTGATAGTGTTCACTAAATGACATAAATAATGAAACCTTTGATAGTGTTCACTAAATGACATAAATAATGAAACCATTGATAGTGTTCACTAAATGATATAAATAATGAAACCTTTGATAGTGTTCACTAAATGATATAATTAATAAAACCTTTGATAGTGTTCACTAAATGATATAATTAATGAAACCTTTGATAGTATTCACTAAATGATATAAATAATGAAACCTTGATAGTGTTCACTAAATGACATAAATAATGAAACCTTTGATAGTGTTCACTAAATGACATAAATAATGAAACCTTCGATAGTGTTCACTAAATGACATAAATAATGAAATTTTTGATAGTGTTCACTAAATGACATGAATAATGAAACCTTTGATAGTGTTCACTAAATGACATAAATAATGAAACCTTCGATAGTGTTCACTAAATGACATAAATAATGAAACCTTCGATGGTGTTCACTAATTGACATAAATAATGAAACCTTTGATAGTGTTCACTGAATGACATAAATAATGAAACCGTTGAGAGTGTTCACTAAATGACATAAATAATGAAACCTTTGAGAGTGTTCACTAAATGACATAAATAATGAAACCTTTGAGAGTGTTCACTAAATGACATAAATAATGAAACCTTTGATAGTGTTCACTAAATGACATAAATAATGAAACCTTCGATAGTGTTCACTAAATGACATAAATAATGAAACCTTTGATAGTGTTCACTAAATGACATAAATAATGAAACCTTCGATAGTGTTCACTAAATGACATAAATAATGAAACCTTTGATAGTGTTCACTAAATGATATAAATAATGAAACCTTTGAGAGTGTTCACTAAATGACATAAATAATGAAACCTTTGATAGTGTTCACTAAATGACATAAATAATGAAACCTTTGATAGTGTTCACTAAATGACATAAATAATGAAACCTTTGATAGTGTTCACTAAATGACATAAATAATGAAACCTTTGATAGTGTTCACTAAATGACATAAATAATGAAACCTTTGATAGTGTTCACTAAATGACATAAATAATGAAACCTTTGATAGTGTTCACTAAATGACATAAATAATGAAACCTTTGATAGTGTTCACTAAATGACATAAATAATGAAACCTTTGATAGTGTTCACTAAATGACATAAATAATGAAACCTTTGATAGTGTTCACTAAATGACATAAATAATGAAACCTTTGATAGTGTTTGAATGATATAAATAATGAAACCATTGATAGTGTTCACTAAATGATATAAATAATGAAACCTTTGATAGTGTTCACTAAATGACATAAATAATGAAACCTTTGATAGTGTTCAGTAAATGACATAAATAATGAAACCTCTGATAGTGTTCACTAAATGATATAATTAATAAAACCTTTGATAGTGTTCACTAAATGACATAAATAATGAAACCTTTGATAGTGTTCACTAAATGACATAAATAATGAAACCTTTGATAGTGTTCACTAAATGACATAAATAATGAAACCTTTGATAGTGTTCACTAAATGATATAAATAATGAAACCTTTGAGAGTGTTCACTAAATGACATAAATAATGAAACCTTCGATAGTGTTCACTAAATGACATAAATAATGAAACCTTTGATAGTGTTCACTAAATGACATAAATAATGAAACCTTTGATAGTGTTCACTAAATGACATAAATAATGAAACCTTTGATAGTGTTCACTAAATGATATAAATAATGAAACCTTTGATAGTGTTCACTAAATGACATAAATAATGAAACCTTTGATAGTGTTCACTAAATGACATAAATAATGAAACCTTTGATAGTGTTCACTAAATGACATAAATAATGAAACCTTTGAGAGTGTTCACTAAATGACATAAATAATGAAACCTTTGATAGTGTTCACTAAATGACATGAATAATGAAACCTTTGATAGTGTTTCACTGAATGATATCAATAATGAAACCATTGATAGTGTTCACTAAATGATATAAATAATGAAACCTTTGATAGTGTTCACTAAATGATATAAATAATGAAACCTTTGATAGTGTTCACTAAATGATATAAATAATGAAACCTTTGAGAGTGTTCACTAAATGACATAAATAATGAAATTTTGATAGTGTTCACTAAATGACATAAATAATGAAACCTTTGATAGTGTTCACTAAATGATATAATTAATGAAACCTTTGATAGTGTTCACTAAATGATATAATAATGAAACCTTTGATAGTGTTCACTAAATGATATAAATAATGAAACCTTTGATAGTGTTCACTAAATGACATAAATAATGAAACCTTTGATAGTGTTCACTAAATGATATAAATAATGAAACCATTGATAGTGTTCACTAAATGATATAAATAATGAAACCTTTGATAGTGTTCACTAAATGACATAAATAATGAAACCTTTGATAGTGTTCACTAAATGATATAAATAATGAAACCTTTGAGAGTGTTCACTAAATGACATAAATAATGAAACCTTTGATAGTGTTCACTAAATGACATAAATAATGAAACCTTTGATAGTGTTCACTAAATGACATAAATAATGAAACCTTTGATAGTGTTCACTAAATGACATAAATAATGAAACCTTTGATAGTGTTCACTAAATGACATAAATAATGAAACCTTTGATAGTGTTCACTAAATGACATAAATAATGAAACCTTTGATAGTGTTCACTAAATGACATAAATAATGAAACCTTTGATAGTGTTCACTAAATGACATAAATAATGAAACCTTTGATAGTGTTCACTAAATGACATAAATAATGAAACCTTTGATAGTGTTCACTAAATGACATGAATAATGAAACCTTTGATAGTGTTCACTAAATGATATAAATAATGAAACCTTTGATAGTGTTCACTAAATGACATAAATAATGAAACCTTTGATAGTGTTCACTAAATGACATAAATAATGAAACCTTTGATAGTGTTCAGTAAATGACATAAATAATGAAACCTCTGATAGTGTTCACTAAATGATATAATTAATAAAACCTTTGATAGTGTTCACTAAATGACATAAATAATGAAACCATTGATAGTGTTCACTAAATGACATAAATAATGAAACCTTTGATAGTGTTCACTAAATGACATAAATAATGAAACCTTTGATAGTGTTCACTAAATGATATAAATAATGAAACCTTTGAGAGTGTTCATTAAATGACATAAATAATGAAACCTTCGATAGTGTTCACTAAATGACATGAATAATGAAACCTTCGATAGTGTTCACTAAATGACATAAATAATGAAACCTTTGATAATGTTCACTAAATGACATAAATAATGAAATTTTTGATAGTGTTCACTAAATGATATAAATAATGAAACCTTTGATAGTGTTCACTAAATGACATGAATAATGAAACCTTTGATAGTGTTCACTAAATGACATAAATAATGAAACCTTTGATAGTGTTCACTAAATGACATAAATAATGAAACCTTTGATAGTGTTCACTAAATGACATGAATAATGAAACCTTTGATAGTGTTCACTAAATGACATGAATAATGAAACCTTTGATAGTGTTTCACTGAATGATATCAATAATGAAACCATTGATAGTGTTCACTCACTGATATATATAATGAAACCTTTGATAGTGTTCACTAAATGATATAAATAATGAAACCTTTGATAGAGTTCACTAAATGATATAAATAATGAAACCTTTGAGAGTGTTCACTAAATGACATAAATAATGAATATTTTGATAGTGTTCACTAAATGACATAAATAATGAAACCTTTGATAGTGTTCACTAAATGATATAATTAATAAAACCTTTCATAGTGTTCACTAAATGATATAATCAATGAAACCTTTTATAGTGTTCACTAAATGATATAAACAATGAAACCTTTGATAGTGTTCACTAAATGACATGAATAATGAAACCTTTGATAGTGTTTCACTGCATGATATCAATAATGAAACCATTGATAGTGTTCACTCACTGATATAAATAATGAAACCTTTGATAGTGTTCACTGAATGATATAAATAATGAAACCATTGATAGTGTTCACTAAATGATATAAATAATGAAACTTTTGATAGTGTTCACTAAATGACATAAATAATGAAACCTTTGATAGTGTTCACTAAATGACATAAATAATGAAACCTTTGATAGTGTTCACTAAATGACATAAATGATGAAACCATTGATAGTGTTCACTAAATGATATAAATAATGAAACCTTTGATAGTGTTCACTAAATGATATAATTAATAAAACCTTTGATAGTGTTCACTAAATGATATAATTAATCAAACCTTTGATAGTATTCACTAAATGATATAAATAATGAAACCTTCGATAGTGTTCACTAAATGACATAAATAATGAAACCTTTGATAGTGTTCACTAAATGACATAAATAATGAAACCTTCGATAGTGTTCACTAATTGACATAAATAATGAAATTTTTGATAGTGTTCACTAAATGACATGAATAATGAAACCTTTGATATTGTTCACTAAATGACATGAATAATGAAACCTTTGATAGTGTTTCACTGCATGATATCAATAATGAAACCATTGATAGTGTTCACTCACTGATATAAATAATGAAACCTTTGATAGTGTTCACTAAATGATATAAATAATGAAACCTTTGATAGTGTTCACTAAATGATATAAATAATGAAACCTTTGAGAGTGTTCACTAAATGACATAAATAATGAATATTTTGATAGTGTTCACTAAATGACATAAATAATGAAACCTTTGATAGTGTTCACTAAATGATATAATTAATAAAACCTTTCATAGTGTTCACTAAATGATATAATAATGAAACCTTTTATAGTGTTCACTAAATGATATAAATAATGAAACCTTTGATAGTGTTCACTAAATGACATGAATAATGAAACCTTTGATAGTGTTTCACTGCATGATATCAATAATGAAACCATTGATAGTGTTCACTCACTGATATAAATAATGAAACCTTTGATAGTGTTCACTGAATGATATAAATAATGAAACCATTGATAGTGTTCACTAAATGATATAAATAATGAAACTTTTGATAGTGTTCACTAAATGACCTAAATAATGAAACCTTTGATAGTGTTCACTAAATGACATAAATAATGAAACCTTTGATAGTGTTCACTAAATGACATAAATGATGAAACCATTGATAGTGTTCACTAAATGATATAAATAATGAAACCTTTGATAGTGTTCACTAAATGATATAATTAATAAAACCTTTGATAGTGTTCACTAAATGATATAATTAATCAAACCTTTGATAGTATTCACTAAATGATATAAATAATGAAACCTTCGATAGTGTTCACTAAATGACATAAATAATGAAACCTTTGATAGTGTTCACTAAATGACATAAATAATGAAACCTTCGATAGTGTTCACTAATTGACATAAATAATGAAATTTTTGATAGTGTTCACTAAATGACATGAATAATGAAACCTTTGATAGTGTTCACTAAATGACATAAATAATGAAACCTTCGATAGTGTTCACTAAATGACATAAATAATGAAACCTTTGATAGTGTTCACTAAATGACATAAATAATGAAACCTTTGATAGTGTTCACTAAATGACATAAATAATGAAACCGTTGATAGTGTTCACTAAATGACATAAATAATGAAACCTTTGATAGTGTTCACTAAATGACATAAATAATGAAACCTTGAGAGTGTTCACTAAATGACATAAATAATGAAACCTTTGATAGTGTTCACTAAATGACATAAATAATGAAACCTTTGATAGTGTTCACTAAATGACATAAATAATGAAACCTTTGATAGTGTTCACTAAATGACATAAATAATGAAACCTTCGATAGTGTTCACTAAATGACATAAATAATGAAACCTTTGATAGTGTTCACTAAATGATATAAATAATGAAACCTTTGAGAGTGTTCACTAAATGACATAAATAATGAAACCTTTGATAGTGTTCACTAAATGACATAAATAATGAAACCTTCGATAGTGTTCACTAAATGACATAAATAATGAAACCTTCGATAGTGTTCACTAAATGACATAAATAATGAAACCTTCGATAGTGTTCACTAAATGACATAAATAATGAAACCTTCGATAGTGTTCACTAAATGACATAAATAATGAAACCTTTGATAGTGTTCACTAAATGACATAAATAATGAAACCTTCGATAGTGTTCACTAATTGACATAAATAATGAAACCTTTGATAGTGTTCACTAAATGACATGAATAATGAAACTTTGATAGTGTTCACTAAATGACATGAATAATGAAACCTTTGATAGTGTTCACTAAATGATATCAATAATGAAACCATTGATAGTGTTCACTAAATGATATAAATAATGAAACCTTTGATAGTGTTCACTAAATGATATAAATAATGAAACCTTTGATAGTGTTCACTAAATGATATAATTAATAAAACCTTTGATAGTGTTCACTAAATGATATAATTAATGAAACCTTTGATAGTGTTCACTAAATGATATAAATAATGAAACCTTTGATAGTGTTCACTAAATGATATAAATAATGAAACCTTTGATAGTGTTCACTAAATGACATAAATAATGAAACCTTTGATAGTGTTCACTAAATGACATAAATAATGAAACCTTTGAGAGTGTTCACTAAATGACATAAATAATGAAACCTTTGATAGTGTTCACTAAATGACATAAATAACGAAACCTTTGAGATTGTTCACTAAATGACATAAATAATGAAACCATTGATAGTGTTCACTAAATGACATAAATAATGAAACCATTGATAGTGTTCACTAAATGACATAAATAATGAAACCTTTGATAGTGTTCACTAAATGACATAAATAACGAAACCTTTGATAGTGTTCACTAAATGACATAAATAATGAAACCTTTGATAGTGTTCACTAAATGATATAAATAATGAAACCTTTGATAGTGTTCACTAAATGACATAAATAATGAAACCTTTGATAGTGTTCACTAAATGACATAAATAATGAAACCTTTGATAGTGTTCACTAAATGACATAAATAATGAAACCTTTGATAGTGTTCACTAAATGACATAAATAATGAAACCTTTGATAGTGTTCACTAAATGACATAAATAATGAAACCTTTGATAGTGTTCACTAAATGACATAAATAATGAAACCTTTGATAGTGTTCACTAAATGACATAAATAATGAAACCTTTGATAGTGTTCACTAAATGATATAAATAATGAAACCTTTGATAGTGTTCACTAAATGACATAAATAATGAAACCTTTGATAGTGTTCACTAAATGACATAAATAATGAAACCTTTGATAGTGTTCACTAAATGACATAAATAATGAAACCTTTGATAGTGTTCACTAAATGATATAAATAATGAAACCTTTGATAGTGTTCACTAAATGACATAAATAATGAAACCTTTGATAGTGTTCACTAAATGACATAAATAATGAAACCTTTGATAGTGTTCACTAAATGACATAAATAATGAAACCTTTGATAGTGTTCACTAAATGATATAAATAATGAAACCTTTGATAGTGTTCACTAAATGACATAAATAATGAAACCTTTGATAGTGTTCACTAAATGACATAAATAATGAAACCTTTGATAGTGTTCACTAAATGACATAAATAATGAAACCTTTGATAGTGTTCACTAAATGACATAAATAATGAAACCTTTGATAGTGTTCACTAAATGATATAAATAATGAAACCTTTGATAGTGTTCACTAAATGACATAAATAATGAAACCTTTGATAGTGTTCACTAAATGACATAAATAATGAAACCTTTGATAGTGTTCACTAAATGACATAAATAATGAAACCTTTGATAGTGTTCACTAAATGACATAAATAATGAAACCTTTGATAGTGTTCACTAAATGACATGAATAATGAAACCTTTGATAGTGTTCACTAAATGATATAAATAATGAAACCTTTGATAGTGTTCACTAAATGATATAAATAATGAAACCTTTGATAGTGTTCACTAAATGATATAAATAATGAAACCTTTGATAGAGTTCACTAAATGATATAAATAATGAAACCTTTGAGAGTGTTCACTAAATGACATAAATAATGAATATTTTGATGGTGTTCACTAAATGACATAAATAATGAAACCTCTGATAGTGTTCACTAAATGATATAATTAATAAAACCTTTGATAGTGTTCACTAAATGATATAATCAATGAAACCTTTTATAGTGTTCACTAAATGATATAAATAATGAAACCTTTGATAGTGTTCACTAAATGACATAAATAATGAAACCTTTGATAGTGTTTCACTAAATGATATAAATAATGTAACCTTTGATAGTGTTCACTGAATGATATAAATAATGTAACCTTTGATAGTGTTCACTAAATGATATAAATAATGAAACCATTGATAGTGTTCACTAAATGATATAAATAATGAAACTTTTGATAGTGTTCACTAAATGACATAAATAATGAAACCTTTGATAGTGTTCACTAAATGACATAAATAATGAAACCTTTGATAGTGTTCACTAAATGACATAAATAATGAAACCATTGATAGTGTTCACTAAATGATATAAATAATGAAACCTTTGATAGTGTTCACTAAATGATATAAATAATGAAACCTTTGATAGTGTTCACTAAATGATATAAATAATGAAACCTTTGATAGTATTCACTAAATGATATAAATAATGAAACCTTTGATAGTGTTCACTAAATGACATAAATAATGAAACCTTTGATAGTGTTCACTAAATGACATAAATAATGAAACCTTCGATAGTGTTCACTAAATGACATAAATAATGAAATTTTGATAGTGTTCACTAAATGACATGAATAATGAAACCTTTGATAGTGTTCACTAAATGACATGAATAATGAAACCTTTGATAGTGTTCACTGCATGATATCAATAATGAAACCATTGATAGTGTTCACTCAATGATATAAATAATGAAACCTTTGATAGTGTTCACTAAATGATATAAATAATGAAACCTTTGATAGAGTTCACTAAATGATATAAATAATGAAACCTTTGATAGTGTTCACTAAATGACATAAATAATGAAATTTTGATAGTGTTCACTAAATGACATAAATAATGAAACCTTTGATAGTGTTCACTAAATGATATAAATAATAAAACCTTTCATAGTGTTCACTAAATGATATAATAATGAAACCTTTGATAGTGTTCACTAAATGATATAAATAATGAAACCTTTGATAGTGTTCACTAAATGACATGAATAATGAAACCTTTGATAGTGTTCACTGCATGATATCAATAATGAAACCATTGATAGTGTTCACTCAATGATATAAATAATGAAACCTTTGATAGTGTTCACTAAATGATATAAATAATGAAACCATTGATAGTGTTCACTAAATGATATAAATAATGAAACTTTTGATAGTGTTCACTAAATGACCTAAATAATGAAACCTTTGATAGTGTTCACTAAATGACATAAATAATGAAACCTTTGATAGTGTTCACTAAATGACATAAATAATGAAACCATTGATAGTGTTCACTAAATGATATAAATAATGAAACCTTTGATAGTGTTCACTAAATGATATAATTAATGAAACCTTTGATAGTGTTCACTAAATGATATAATTAATGAAACCTTTGATAGTGTTCACTAAATGATATAAATAATGAAACCTTCGATAGTGTTCACTAAATGACATAAATAATGAAACCTTTGATAGTGTTCACTAAATGACATAAATAATGAAACCTGATAGTGTTCACTAATTGACATAAATAATATTTTTTGATAGTGTTCACTAAATGACATAAATAATGAAACCTTTGATAGTGTTCACTAAATGACATAAATAATGAAACCTTCGATAGTGTTCACTAAATGACATAAATAATGAAACCTTTGATAGTGTTCACTAAATGACATAAATAATGAAACCTTTGATAGTGTTCACTAAATGACATAAATAATGAAACCGTTGAGAGTGTTCACTAAATGACATAAATAATGAAACCGTTGAGAGTGTTCACTAAATGACATAAATAATGAAACCTATGAGAGTGTTCACTAAATGACATAAATAATGAAACCTTTGATAGTGTTCACTAAATGACATAAATAATGAAACCTTTGATAGTGTTCACTAAATGACATAAATAATGAAACCTTTGATAGTGTTCACTAAATGACATAAATAATGAAACCTTTGATAGTGTTCACTAAATGACATAAATAATGAAACCTTTGATAGTGTTCACTAAATGATATAAATAATGAAACCTTTGATAGTGTTCACTAAATGACATAAATAATGAAACCTTTGATAGTGTTCACTAAATGACATAAATAATGAAACCTTCGATAGTGTTCACTAATTGACATAAATAATGAAACCTTCGATAGTGTTCACTAATTGACATAAATAATGAAACCTTCGATAGTGTTCACTAAATGACATAAATAATGAAACCTTTCGATAGTGTTCACTAAATGACATAAATAATGAAACCTTTGATAGTGTTCACTAAATGACATAAATAATGAAACCTTTGATAGTGTTCACTAAATGACATAAATAATGAAACCTTTGATAGTGTTCACTAAATGACATGAATAATGAAACCTTTGATAGTGTTCACTAAATGACATGAATAATGAAACCTTTGATAGTGTTTCACTGAATGATATCAATAATGAAACCATTGATAGTATTCACTAAATGATATAAATAATGAAACCTTTGATAGTGTTCACTAAATGATATAATTAATAAAACCTTTGATAGTGTTCACTAAATGATATAATTAATAAAACCTTTGATAGTGTTCACTAAATGATATAAATAATGAAACCTTTGATAGTGTTCACTAAATGATATAAATAATGAAACCTTTGATAGTGTTCACTAAATGATATAAATAATGAAACCTTTGATAGTGTTCACTAAATGACATAAATAATGAAACCTTTGAGAGTGTTCACTAAATGACATAAATAATGAAACCTTTGAGAGTGTTCACTAAATGACATAAATAATGAAACCTTTGATAGTGTTCACTAAATGACATAAATAATGAAACCTTTGAGAGTGTTCTCTAAATGACATAAATAATGAAACCATTGATAGTGTTCACTAAATGACATAAATAATGAAACCATTGATAGTGTTCACTAAATGACATAAATAATGAAACCTTTGATAGTGTTCACTAAATGACATAAATAATGAAACCTTTGAGAGTGTTCACTAAATGACATAAATAATGAAACCTTTGATAGTGTTCACTAAATGATATAAATAATGAAATTTTGATAGTGTTCACTAAATGACATAAATAATGAAACCTTTGATAGTGTTCACTAAATGACATGAATAATGAAACCTTGATAGTGTTCACTAAATGACATAAATAATGAAACCTTCGATAGTGTTCACTAAATGACATAAATAATGAAACCTTGATAGTGTTCACTAAATGACATAAATAATGAAACCTTTGATAGTGTTCACTAAATGACATAAATAATGAAATTTTTGATAGTGTTCACTAAATGATATAAATAATGAAACCTTTGATAGTGTTCACTAACTGACATGAATAATGAAACCTTTGATAGTGTTCACTAAATGACATGAATAATGAAACCTTTGATAGTGTTCACTAACTGACATGAATAATGAAACCTTTGATAGTGTTCACTAAATGACATGAATAATGAAACCTTTGATATTGTTCACTAAATGACATGAATAATGAAACCTTTGATAGTGTTCACTAAATGACATGAATAATGAAACCTTTGATAGTGTTTCACTGAATGATATCAATAATGAAACCATTGATAGTGTTCACTCACTGATATAAATAATGAAACCTTTGATAGTGTTCACTAAATGATATAAATAATGAAACCTTTGATAGTGTTCACTAAATGACAAGAATAATGAAACCTTTGATAGTGTTCACTAAATGACATAAATAATGAAACCTTTGATAGTGTTCACTAAATGATATAAATAATGAAACCTTTGATAGTGTTCACTAAATGACATAAATAATGAAACCTTTGATAGTGTTCACTAAATGATATAAATAATGAAACTTTGATAGTGTTCACTAAATGACATAAATAATGAAACCTTTGATAGTGTTCACTAAATGACATAAATAATGAATATTTTGATGGTGTTCACTAAATGACATAAATAATGAAACCTTTGATAGTGTTCACTAAATGATATAATTAATAAAACCTTTCATAGTGTTCACTAAATGATATAATCAATGAAACCTTTTATAGTGTTCACTAAATGATATAAATAATGAAACCTTTTATAGTGTTCACTAAATGACAAGAATAATGAAACCGTTGATAGTGTTCACTAAATGACATGAATAATGAAACCTTTGATAGTGTTCACTAAATGATATAAATAATGAAACCATTGATAGTGTTCACTAAATGATATAAATAATGAAACTTTTGATAGTGTTCACTAAATGACCTAAATAATGAAACCATTGATAGTGTTCACTAAATGACCTAAATAATGAAACCTTTGATAGTGTTCACTAAATGACATAAATAATGAAACCTTTGATAGTGTTCACTAAATGACATAAATAATGAAACCTTTGATAGTGTTCACTAAATGATATAAATAATGAAACCATTGATAGTGTTCACTAAATGATATAAATAATGAAACTTTTGGTAGTGTTCACTAAATGACCTAAATAATGAAACCTTTGATAGTGTTCACTAAATGACATAAATAATGAAACCTTTGATAGTGTTCACTAAATGACATAAATGATGAAACCATTGATAGTGTTCACTAAATGATATAAATAATGAAACCTTTGATAGTGTTCACTAAATGATATAATTAATAAAACCTTTGATAGTGTTCACTAAATGATATAATTAATGAAACTTTTGATAGTGTTCACTAAATGATATAAATAATGAAACCTTTGATAGTGTTCACTAAATGATCATAAATAATGAAACCTTTTATAGTGTTCACTAAATGACATGAATAATGAAACCATTGATAGTGTTCACTAAATGACATGAATAATGAAACCTTTGATAGTGTTCACTGAATGATATAAATAATGAAACCATTGATAGTGTTCACTAAATGATATAAATAATGAAACTTTTGATAGTGTTCACTAAATGACATAAATAATGAAACCTTTGATAGTGTTCACTAAATGACATAAATAATGAAACCTTTGATAGTGTTCACTAAATGATATAAATAATGAAACCTTTGATAGTGTTCACTAAATGACATAAATAATAAAACCTTTGATAGTGTTCACTAAATGACATAAATAATGAAACCTTTGATAGTGTTCACTAAATGACATAAATAATGAAACCTTTGATAGTGTTCACTAAATGATATAAATAATGAAACCTTTGATAGTGTTCACTAAATGACATAAATAATGAAACCTTTGAAAGTGTTCACTAAATGACATAAATAATGAAACCTTTGATAGTGTTCACTAAATGACATAAATAATGAAACCTCTGATAGTGTTCACTAAATGACATAATGAATAAAACTTATGATAGTGTTCACTAAATGACATAAATAATGAAACCATTGATTGTGTTCACTATATGACATAAATAATGAAACCTCTGATAGTGTTCACTAAATCTGTAAGCTTTCTTTGGTACCAGTTAATTGTTTTTAGAGTGTTTATTACCACAGTTAGTGAATGTCGATGTTAATCTCATAATTTTAAGGCGATTTGACATTTAGCATATTATTTCATATTATTATTTATTTTGTTGTAAGTTAAAGTGAAGCGTTTAAAAAAATTGATATTTCTCCACAAAATAAGTGGTTTAAATATATTTTGTGATTTCTACCAGCCGTTGCAGTTTTGTGATTGATACAATGTGATATAAATTCTGAACTGTGATTGTGATGTCTCTACGAGCGTTCGTCTGTCCCTCGTTTGAAAAGCTGCGCACGCTATAAAGCTTGACAATTAATTTTCGCGGTGAATGGTATATGTTCGCTTACAGCTTTGGCGGTTATTGAAACCAAAAGTTAAACGCAATTAACGTTTTAAAATCCATGAAATAATTTAAATTGATAGACTAATTTAAAAACTTTTTTTCACACTAGTTGACGATTACTTTTGTTTCTTATTGATAAGTTAGTGTTTCAACAACACGGGGTTAGAGGACTACTGAGGGAAGAAAGTTGTGATTTAATGAATTGTAGTTGTGATAAAGTAACACAAGATAGTTCGCAGAATAGAGATAGTGACTTTTAAAACACAAAATTTAAATTTACTTTAGTGTTATTGTAAATTAAACTTGTAATTAATATAACTATTTTAATGTGCCAGTTTGAATAAGATAAAGG